>NC_073345.2:32422500-32617500 GCF_027580225.2 Misgurnus anguillicaudatus
GGTAGTGTGCCAGTTTGAGCATTTTCTTGAAAGCGTCATAGATGAAGATGAAGCTGATGAGAGCAGAAAATCCTTCCTCTGTGAAGCGCGTGAAGTACTGCACTAGAAAACTGGCATCTGTGGCCACCAGGACCAGACACATGAACCCCGACCACAGGCCGATCCACAAGCGAAACTCCAGATAGTCAAACTCGTTATCCCTGAAAGTGACATGAGAAACAATCAGCAAATCACAATTAAGGAGTAAAGCAATCAACCAATGAGATGATAAAAATAAAACGAAACGCATTCGGACAGCCTTTATAGGCAGCGTAATAGAATTCAGTTTGAAAAGCAATCAAAAGGCATAAAAGTGAAAATTTAACAGAAAATATGAAGAGTTTGGGTCCAAAACGCTATAAACGCTTTTAATAAAAAATTTGTTACCGCCAAAATCAGTATTGTTTCAGGTCAGTACTAAAATGTAAATTCTTAATTTTACGCAAAATCCAATATCCGCCGTGTTATTCTGTCATCTTTTCTCCCTTTTTTCCCCAAAACGCAATAAACGCCAGTCCTCCTTCTCTGCAGAATGCAATAAATCCGCTTGACCAATCACAGCGCACCATTACACGCATTGTAAACAATGACGGCACGTTGAACAGAATACACACAGAATCCTAGTTTTCCTCATCTACTTTGTACTTCATGATCAACAAACAAACAAAAACAAAATAATACTTTGATAAACCTGTCTTGGTTTTCTGTGACGGGGAAGAAACGTAAGCCATTAAAATCTAATAATTTATGCGAGAGGCACTCGGGAGCAAAAAAATGCCGTCTGTTGCTTGTTCTTGCGACAGTTTCAAGCTTCTGCCATGCTAACACATTGGCTCCAGCAGATTTTATGAAAAACTTTCCTTTATTTTACTCGAAGTCAATGAAAATCGAGCAGGACCAAAACATTTTACAGCTGATTGCTGTCAAAAAGGTTTAGTGACGACGCCCCAAAGATGAAAGCAGCATTGACAGTGTTCTTAATATGACACAGTAAGTGTTTTGATTAATGCCATTAATGTTTATTTTTTATCAGTGTATACCACTAGTCAAAGATGAATGCGCATTTATATATTTATTCAATAGATTTATAGCATTTTGAAAAAAAAAACTTGTCATGGATTTATTGCATTTTCTGGAAAAAAGAAAACGTTTTTATAATAAATCTTTGAAAATTAAATTATGGATTTGAATTTTTTATGTTTTAATAACCTAAAGATGCTATGTGAAAGTTTGTAACAGAAAATAGTGGTTTTCATCTTGTCACTTTCTTGGTATAGACTTTCTTCGTTTTTTACCGAAATTAGTCAAAGTGGATTTATTGCGTTTTGAAGCCAAACTCTTCATATATACCATGAAATATACATTTACCATGAAATAAAATGACTCTGTGAAATGGATTTTCATATAAACATCGAGCGCCTTGGTAATAACTAATTCCATATATAAAAAAGTCGATACCAATTTCTCACAAAAAATGTAATTAAAAGTGAAAAGTCATACCGCCCACCCCTACTTCTCGCTATCACAATTCTGTAAATATGACTCAGCATTTTAGCTGGAAACCCTGAACCTGATAAAGTCTAGCAGACGGAGACATGAAATCTGACTCAATTATTCATAATGGAACATAAACAGAGAAACATGAACCGTGAAAGAGAAAGAGAGAGAGAGAGATTCACATATTGACATGCATACAGGACTACTGGACCTTGCCGTAAAACAGCAAACAATAAGAAGTATCTTAATCCAAGATAACTCTGAACATTTTGTTCCCAGTAATGTTGCTTGATTTGTTCTAGAGTAACGTGACACATAAATGAAAAAAATTAAGCTCCTATAAAACCAGACCTTTATCAAAGTGATACAGTAGTTTAGCTTTTATCATTTCTAGATGCTGACCGGTCTTGACGTAAAACACAGAATATGCTTGTAAATAATCAAAGAGTTTCGATATTTTTCCTATTTAAAAAATTTGACTATTCTGTAAGTACATCGTGTATTAAGACAGACGGAAAATTTTAAGTTTTTGATTTTCTAGGCCTATATTGCTAGAAGCTATACTTTCATTCTGGCGTAATAATCAAGGACTTTGCTGCCGTACTAAAAATCGCAAACTTTTATTTTCTGCCTGTCTTAGTACACGACGTAACTACAGAAGTTGTAAATAAGAAAAATATTGAAAATCTTTGGTCATTTTTGAGCACGATGCTAATGGTCTAATCAGATTCAATGGATTATGCTAAGCTATGCTAAAAGTGGTACCGCCAGACCCGGAGATCGGCTAAATGGTTCCAAAATGGTAAAACTCAAATGTTTAATTCTAGGGGAGCTGATTTTTTTGAAAATTTGCCAATTTTCAAAAAAAGTGGAGTGTCCCTTTAACTATGGTAAGCCACTATGGTAAAATCATGGTAAAATCATGTCTCTCATGGCTCATTGCTTTATTAAATACTGTACTTCTGTATGAATGTGTTTTTGTACCCACTTGCTAAAGTTAAACAGCAGACGTTCAAAAACGAGGACGGGCCCAGTACTGCTCAGGATGGTAAGGGGTTGACCAGCTAACAGACAGAAGACGACACCAGTTAACGCCGTACCGACAAAACTCTCCAAAACACCCTGTGGAGAGATACAGAGAGAGATTTAATAAAATACAGGGGAGTGACCGTAGAAAAGAAAACCAAAGTAATCTATTTAAACGCTTGCCTAGTAAACTCGAGCGATTCGACCAACGTCAGCTATTTTTTAAAGAGCACACCTGACATCTCAGAACTAAAACTGCTTATTTAGACAAACTTCTGTTTCCAATACAAACTACTGAAGCTTTCTTTTACTCTGTGTTGCTTGCTAAAGCAATATCCCTAAATAAAAAAATCCCATAAATAATCAATTTCCCAGTTTTAACATCCGTCTATGAGACAATTTTCATTTGACACGGGTTTAAAAGTAAAGGCAAATGTCACAAAAAGGGCTTCCCTTGCTTAGAGGGATTTCACAAGTGTACTTGTGTGATATTTGTGAGTGTAATCTGAGTTTTTTTTAGCTGATCCTTCTTAGCCTACCCATATAAATAAACTGCTAAATATATTGCAGTCACTGCATGTGTCGGCACAATCCTGTGACTATATATACACACACATGCTTATTCTGGAAAAAAAACACGTATTCCTGTCTTTCAGTATTACACGGCTCAAATGCTAACGTGCAACAGATCAATTTGATGACTCATCTTGAACAACACAGATTTTTATCCAATCAAATGCTCTCTAGACTGAGAATGTGCCAAACCCAATTGCACCTGTCACTAACTAACAACTGGCAATTCATGGTTCAAGTCTGTGACTATTAAAAAAAGCGGGACAATCCCATTCATTTGGACATACACACGAGAGTTAGATGTGGCTTTTAAATACCTGGATTGTACATACAATGTAAGCTTCAAAATAAGCTTACATTTGCTAAGCCCAACTGTATTTTGGTACAGCCCCAAGTATTTTGGTACAAAGCACACTATGTTAACACGGTCAAATACAGGACTGATAACTTAATGAACGGTTTAACCTGCATGTTTTCCGTAGCGTCTCCCAGCAGTCCTCCAAAAGTGATGGCGTTAGTAACGGTCCCCAGATAAATGAACAAGATGGCGGACAGAGACTGAATGTTCAGAGCATCGTAGAAGTCACTTGCGAAAAACGGGAGTTTCCTTTTGACGTCCAGAACGAGACCTCCACAGAACCTGTAATAAAACAAGAAAACAGAAGTTAAAGCAGCTTTAAAGGTCCACTGTGTAAATATTTTGTGGCATCTAGCGGTGAGATTCAATGTAAAAAAAATAACGTCTCAGTCCACAGCTTACCCCTCCCTTTCGAAACGCATAGTTAAGCTACGGTAGCCGCCACAGGACAAACGGTGCATCGTCTGAGACAACGTAGTGAAAAAACAAGCTCTATAGAGCAGTTTGTCCATTTAGGGCTACTGTAGAAATATGGCAGCGCAAAATGGCGACTTCCATGTAAGGGGACCCGCGGCGTATGCAGATAAAAACGGCTCATTCTAACTGTGGGTTCACGCCAGACGCGTTTGAGGCGTCTACCTAATTGGACGCTTGAACATTTTGAGTGTACTCGCTTCATTCGTGCGTGAAATTCTAGTCATCGAATTCGCTCACTTCCTCTAGTCACTACTACAGCAAGCTCCTGATTGGTTAACGTGGCGCGTTTTTCCCCCAAAGTTCAGATTTTTCAACTTAAACGTTTCCCGCAGCAATGCTTAATTCGTGAGTTCGCGCGAGTGAAGCGGAATCGTGTCTACCGTGCCGCACTAAACGCCTCATTCGCATCGCAAGACCTCCAGACGCGTGTCAACGACTTATTGACTTAACATTGAAATCACTCGCGCTTGACGCCTCTACCATGGCTGGTGTGAACGCAGCATAAGGTGATAAAAACAATACAGTTCTGTATTATGTTATTTATTTTTATGTAAGGTCTTTATACACCACTGATAATATAGTTATGTATATTATATTGCATTTCTGTCAAGAGATCTTCTAAAAGTTACACAATGCACCTTTAAAATATTAACTTACGCTTTTACCAACAGCAATTAAAGCAACAGTTCACTAGAAAAGCTTTATATTCTCTAAACATTTATTAACAGATGAATGTGACTTTATTTCTTCAGTTAAACACAAACAAATAATTTTATATTAAAATGCTGTCATGTCTTCAAAAAGCACAAACATCCAGCACATCACCAATTGTAGCATCTATGTGCTAAACCGCTAGGCCACAGGTCTGACAACATCTTACATTGTACATTGTGTTTGTTTAGATGTGAACCTTTCAGTACTCACTTGCCAGTCATTTTAAGTTCATCGCCAGCCCCATGGCCTCCACTGTCCCCGGCTCCTGCGCCATGTGGTGTACTTCCATTCACCTGGATGTTTTTACTACAAACACACAAAGACACACAATTACAATACTGTGTTAACCGTTCATTTTATTGGTCGGTCAAATGTAGTTCACCAAATTAAAGATAATAAAGTCTTTAGTGGTTAAATACCGTTTATCTGCAGAGGGAATAGATTTAGGAGGTTCGATCCTGATATCCGGGTCCCATTCTCCTGGAGGCAGAACAATTACTTCATCCAAAAACTCCTCTATTCCTGCCAGCAGGTCACCACGATCTTTAGCTTTGTACGCAATATCATGAAACACCTGCAGATAACCAAAACCGCAGAGCGTTGAGCACACAGATCAGAGGTGTGGGAACACAAAGACTATATTAAACACACACACCTCATCAGACATAAGCGTGGCGATGGCTCGACCGATTTCATGGTACGATTTGGCTTTTCCTTTGGGTCCCAGGAGAACAAACAGGAATCTGTAAAAAACACATTTAACTATTTTTGTTACTATGTGAGAGAGTTTCTGAATTGCATTTAAAAACATTTTTGGTTATGGTGCACCGTTGGTTACCGTGTGGGAACAGGAACCTCAGTGAGACCTCCTAACATGAGGGCCTGCTGAAGACGAACGAATGCCACGAATGGGGCGTCCAAGAAATCCACCTCACCGACCAACACATTCGATGCCTCCGCGTCCCGAGGAATTTTCTTCATGAACTTATTATTCAACTGGAGAGAGAAAAAGAGCAATGATTAAGAAAATCAACAGAAAAGCATCTGTCTTTTTTATTGGTTAGATTGTAGACAAAAATTCTCAATATGGTCTGACAAAGATTTCAAAGCAATAATCCAGGATTATTTGGGCGAGGCTAAAACAGTGACTTGATGACGCACTGGAGCCACTGAGCATGTCCCCGCCCCTAACACAATCGCGAGTATCCATTCAGGTTGTACCGTTTTTTTGAAAGTTAAGATGGACGGCAGCTTTCCCGCGAGTGGGTGTGGTTTCAGCGCAGATAGCGTACACGCCCCCTGTATTTAATGGAAACAAATTCAATGATTTGCGCGAGTGGGATACATATAAAGTCAATTCAAAAAAAGCAAATAGACTCAAACTCGCGCAGGGAGATGAGAATAACGAAAAATTTGTGGTTACCGTGAAAACTTGCGCTATTTGCCTCAAATGCATTTTGCGCAAGTTGGAAATAATCAACTCAAGCGAAAAATTGGCATGACGTGAAGTTAAATCCCACGAGTAATCTAGACGAAGAGTGTGATGCTTCGCGTTTGGTGTGTACGCAGCATAAGAGCAAAGAATCCTGCTTGTTTTTCCAAGATCTTGATAAATTATTTTATTTATTTGGTGGTTTATTAAATCGTTCAAATTTGGCTGGGTGGTTAATAAAATTTGTCTGTGGTGTCACTAGCTGAGAACACATTTAATATCAGACTCAAACTACCTTATTAAATAAAATATAAATTTTTGGCTATTAGTTTATGTGCGTTAGCTTTATGGTCATCTATATGCTAATGTACTGACATTTTAAACATTATTTCAACTTATTCCAACATAAGACCTTATGACACACAAATAACGGAAAATACGCAGAAAGTGCGTACAGGATTTGTCCGGGGATCGTTTGATTTTGTTTCATTCACACTGCAATGAATCTCTGGATTCTGTTTGTGCTTTCAAACACATCCCATAAAGACGTGACGTATGATGTTATCGTAGTCGTGCACTTGGTGGATGATCTTATGATCTTTGATTTCTCTTTCTCTTTTATTTGTTTATAAACTAGCGCATTGCATACTTTTCTATTAAAGCGCATATTGCAGGTTAAATTTTTTGTGTAATAAATATATAACATTGTATGAAAATCCCATATAAAAGACTTGGGCAAAATTTTGTAAATTTTTAAATAACGTGTCATATTACGCATGCAGAGTTAGGATCTACGTTAGCTCAGTGCAGAGTATGTTGTATGTATTCAATAAAAGAGTCACAAGTTTGTGTGTTTTCGGTAGTTTTGTATTTGAATTTATCATTGTCATTGTAAATTATTGTGTTAGTGGAGGTTAGTGGTGAACGATCTCAGCTTCGGCCCAGTTTAAATAAAATAAGTTATCAAAATCTTGAAAAAACAGGCAGGATTCACTGCTCTCAGAGGCTGGGGGTGTGTCCACTGTGAGATAAAACCACACCTGCCATCTCTCTTAACTTTTAATAACGCTGCAACCTGAATGGATGCTATAGATTGTGTTAGGGGCGGGGCCAAGCTCTGTGGATCCAGTGTGTCATCGAGCCCAAATAATCCTGAACACAGAAATGTGGAGCTCCACAATTCTTTACATAGTTCACTTATAACTTATAACTCACTTATAATTTCTAACATTTATAATGTGTTTAAACAATTCTCTGAAATGACTTTAAATGATTTTCAAAGCAGTCGTGTGGGCTTGTTTGTAATGTTTAACTGACATGTTTGCGGTCCGAGTGATTTTCATCTCAGGTTATCTGTGTCTTTTATACAGCCGTGAAAAAAACACACAGCCAGAGAAAATGTTCCACACTACATCACTCTCCAAATATTGACGCAAGCGACTGCAGCTATTTTTGTCCTTGGGCTTAAAGTGAGCCAACGGCTCAAATACAGTACAAGCTACTGTATGCGAAAAACCATCTTATTTGTTCTAGAAATACACTGGAGCTACCGAGCTGTGCAATGACAGTGCATTCAAGCTATACATTTATCTGTATATAGGTGATTGCAAGTACATTTGATGTCCAAAGTCATTATTTATTTGTGATTTTTATCAACTATTTATATATATTTTTATACACTCACCTAAAGGATTATTAGGAACACCATACTAATACTGTGTTTGACCCCCTTTTGTTTTCAGAACTTCCTTAATTCTACAAGCCTTTTTAGAAATGTTGTCCCATATTGATAGCATCTTGCAGTTGATTTGTGGTATGCACATCCAGGGCACGAAGCTCCCGTTCCACCACATCCTAAAGATGCTCTATTGGGTTGAGATCTGGTGACTGTGGGGGCCATTTTAGTACAGTGAACTTATTGTCATGTTCAAGAAACTAATTTGAAATGATTCGAGTTTTGTGACATGGTGCAGGAAGAAGCCATCAGAGGATGTGTACATGGTGGTCATAAAGGGATGGACATGGTCAGAAACAATGCTCAGGTAGGCCGAGGCATTTAAACGATGCCCAATTGGCACTAAGGGGCCTAAAGTGAAAATGACCAGGATCACATCCCTAAATGCATTGAAGCAACTGCCATGTGATTGGTTGATTAGATAATTATACAAGATAGTTTACAGAAAAACTGATATTGTTATGGCCTGTAACATCTTGTGAGCCATGAAATTAATTAAAATTTATTGCTAATGCTTTATCAATTGAGCTACAGACACACACACGCACGCACACACACAAACAAACACAGTACCTGATCCTTCTCAGGTTTGTCTGAGAGATCAACCAGGCTGTTGGAGGTCAGGTTACGATGGGCTGTGGTTGGGCTACCTGTACAGGTCAAACAGGGTCAAAAGTTAAGAATTGATCTGCTGATTTAAACAAACGTGTAAGGAAACATGATGAGGTCAGAGAAACATTCAGGTTTTTCCCATATAGCTCAATGTGTTTTCTGAATGCCATTATCTACAGTGAGATCTCTGAAAACTTTGAACAGTCAGGATCAATGAGAAGAGACCATAGAGAAAAACTATAGTGAAGTGTGGTGTTGAATGCATACTGTGTAAAAAACTAAAAACAGTGTATACATCATATGGATGTTTTGTATTTGTAATGAAGGGGGGGTTGTGTGCCCCTAGGGGTCTCATTAGAAAGACAAATACGTGTCAACTTACATTGACAAATATAACACTTAAAGGAATAGTCTACTCATTTTCAATATTAAAATATGTTATAACCTTCCCTTAACTAAGAATTGTTGATACATCCCTCTATCATCTGTGTGCGTGCACGTAAGCGCTGGAGCGCGCTGCGACGCTTTGATAGCATTTAGCTTAGCCCCATTCATTCAATTGTACCATTTAGAGATAAAGTTAGAAGTGACCAAACACATCAACGTTTTTCCTATTTAAGACGAGTAGTTATACGAGCAAGTTTGGTGGAACAAAATAAAACGTAGCGCTTTTCTAAGCGGATTTAAAAGAGGAACTATATTTTATGGCGTAATAGCACTTTTAGGAGTACTTCGACTCGCCTGAAAAGTCCGCTCCCCTTCTCACTCTCATAATGGGAGAGGGAGGGTGTTACTGCGCCGAGTCCAAGTACTCCCAAAAGTGCTATTACGCCATAAAATATAGTTCCTCTTTTAAATCCGCTTAGAAAAGCACTACGTTTTATTTTGTACCACCAAACTTGCTCGTATAACTACTCGTCTTAAATAGGAAAAACGTTGATGTGTTTGGTCACTTCTAACTTTATCTCTAAATGGTACAATTGAATGAATGGGGCCAAGCCAAATGCCATCAAAGCATCGCAGCGCGCTCCAGCGCCCACGCGCACGCACACAGACGATAGAGGGATGCATCAACAATTCTTAGTTAAGGTAATAACATATTTTAATATTGAAAATGAGTAGACTATTCCTTTAATATTACACCTTTTTTATGTAAAGTGTATATACAATAATTAATAAACTTACAGAGGACTGAATAAAACATTTAATCGGCAAATCTGCATTGGATTAAACCTGAATCAGTCTTAATCTTCAGCTACAGACTTACAGAAAAGTCCTGTGCTGTGCCTTCTCAGCATCTCAGTTTGTTCGTCGAGTTCAAAGGTGGTAAAGCAAGGCACAGATTGATCGATAGAACCGCGCGCTTCACATACAAACACACAGAGAAAAGAAAGAGAAAGAAACAGAGCGCATGCGTGTCATTCAAGACAAGTGGGAAAAACAAGAAACAGGAAAAAAGTGAGAAATTAAAGCGTCAGAGCTGGAAAATTGATTCTGGATCACAGCATTGCTTTAAGGTTCACCATGAGTTTTAAATGAAAATCATTAAATCAGCACTTTCTTTATGGATGTATGAGGAAATTAAATACAGTTTGATGATTATGAAAAAATTTGACAAGACAAAACTAAGTCACACACCTAAACATAAAGGTGCTTCAAGTCACAATGAAACGGAAGTAGCGATTACGTATTACGACTAACTGTGGGTTCACACCAAACGCGATTTCAACGATTTGCGCAAGTAGATTACATACAAAGTCAATGCAAAGACGCGATCAGAGCCGTCCTCGCGAGGGGTGATGCGAATGACGCGATATGGGCGGCAAGTTTGCTGTGAAAACACGCGCTATTCGTCTCAAACGTGTCTTCGCCCAAGTTGAAAATATTCAACCCGAGGGAAAAATTCTCATGACACGAAGTTAAACCCTGCGAGTAATCTAGAGCAAGTAACGCGATGTCCCGCATTTGGTGTGTACGTAGCATAACTGTGGGTTCACACCAGACGCGAGTTCAACGATTAGCGCGAGTAGATTACATACAAAGTCAATGCAAAGACGTGATCAGACGCGTCCTTGCGTGGGGCCATGCGGATGACGCGATATGGGTGGCGCATCTTCGCCCAAGTTGAAAATATTTAACTCTAGCGAAAAATTTGCAAATCCTGCAAGTAATCTAGAATGAGTAACACGATGCCCCGCATTTGGTGTGTACGTAGCATTAGTCAATGCAAAGACGCGAATAGGCATTCTTCAGCGCTGTGAGCACGGACGCCGCGGAACGTGCACATTGAGGGTTGACACGTGATCCACGCGAGTTGAAAAATCTTAATTTTGGCGGATTTTCAAGCTGCGTTAATCAATCAGGAACTTGCTCTAGCAGTGACATGATTACAGGAAGCGAGCAGAGGCAGAAAAACAAAACAACAATGGAGGACAATCATCATCGCTATACGAGACATCTTCTTACGTTTACAGGAATTAAAAGGATCTTGTTTGGAAGAAAGTGAGTGAGGAGGTCGAGTAATCTGTTACGTTTTCTCAATTTGAGCTATATAAGCCCCTCCCATGATGCAAATTTATGCGTGAATGTCTCGAAGGACTAGAAGCGAGTAAATTCAAAAATGTGCAAGCGCCCAACTATGCGCAAATAGCGTGTTTTTGCCGCCTCTTCCGCGTCTGGTGTGAACGCACAGTAAGTAGCGTGACGTATATACGAGTAAAATGGCGTCTAAAATGGGAAAAAGGTAGGGTGGGACTTGAATTCGTCCATCGAGAATTGATTGAATCGTTGGAAGTTGGGTCATGTTGCTATTTGCTTATCCCTACAATCTTTTTCCAGGCCCCGCCCACCTGCCATACCCCATGACTAGAAGTAAAAAGAGATCGTTGTAGATCGAGTAGATTTGGGATTTTTGTGTTTTTGATTAAAGATAATCAAAGATAAGGGCCACATGAATTTTTCAAAAATAATAAAGCTTAAAGATAAGTCATATGCAAAAAAATAGCACAATATTCCAAATAAAATTTAAGTTTCATTGTGACTTTAAAAGGTTCTTGACAGCGATGCCATAAAATAACAATTTTTGGTTCCTCAAAGAACCATTCATCCCAAAATGGTTCTTCCTTGGCATTGTGAAGCTCCTTTACTCTTAAGAGTGTATATTAAGCATTAATGGCAGCATTAAACTTCGATACGTGTACAATGAGTACAAATATGAAACTAATAAAACTGTCCACTTTAAATGATCAAGTTAAAAGCTATAAAAGTAGTAGTGCTGGAAAAGCTTCATTGTTTTGAAAACATCACATTACTGTCATGCTAATAATATAATAGTTAAGTCAATATTATCTGTACTTTCTGTTCCTCCAAAACAATGAAAGAAAAATGCTGAGATTGTCGTTATGTTTACTTAAGAAAGTAGCGTAGAGTAGTTCTCAGAAACGCATCTCTAAAAGCATTCATTCTTTAAAAACAGTTTGACAACATTGTATGAATGCAACCTTAGAGAAAAAGAAGAAAAGAGCCTCAGAGGAAGAAAGAGAGAGTGAGATTGAGCAGATAAGTGCCGATGATGAAACCAAGAGGAGAGATGTGAAAAGGGATACGGTGTAAGCAAAAGTTTTGAAATGCCTCTGTGTTACCGTTCTCCGGATTGCTGAATAGGCGACTGGCACTGGACACGCTCTTCCCAATCTCAGCCAGAGACCGCAGGTTGGACTTTTTGGTCTGATGCCGATGCTTTCGTAACAAAGTGTACATGACCGTCTCCTTCAGATCAGCCTTCAGCTGCCCGCTCTCGATCTGATTCTCCGTGATCATCTCTGAAAGAAAAACAAAGATCTCACGCTCATCATATATTCGGCCTCTCAGAAACAAACAGGGTCTGATATTGTGGGAGCTTTTTAGGCTTTACAAAGAACTTATAATTGTCAAGTTCAATTTATGAATTGGTGCTCATAAGACCCCATGAAATGCTCAAGCTCTGAAGTATAACTGGGTCATGACATATCAAAGGACTTGTGTCTTATTTTAAAATAGCCAATAATCTTTAGTTACATCACAGCCGTCAACACAAGTTGCTACTTGCTACTATTAGACTATTTGCATCAATGTCAGTGCAAATCTGGCACATCGACAGCAACACCGCAGCCTTGCTTCTGCGCAACAATTTCTGATGTGTTTACATTTAATGTGGTGTCAGAATGTTACAAAATAAAAAGCTATGCCAAATCTGACCAGAGCGTTCAAAACTAAAATGGATTTCCAAAAAATGCAATTTAAATAGGAACCACATATTCATTTTTTTGCCATTCACACATCCCATTCTAAACTGATTTGCACCAAAACAGTGTGAACATAGTCACACGCAGGTGAATCGTGTCCAAGATGTCCAAGATGGTGCCATTAGCGAAAGCTAGTTAGTATAGTTTAAAATAAGGATTTTTTTCTTACAATTTCGCATTGATTACCTCCAAAAGACATTTATTAAACCCTTGAAGTCGTGTGGATTACTTCTGTGAAGGATGAATGCACATTTTTGTTTGCAAGTTTAAAGTTGTTCCCTAATCCCTGTTTTCTACCATTATAAAGCTTATAAGAGCAAGGACATTCCCTAAAATAACTCCAAAGGTGCTTGTCTGAAAGATGATGGATGTATTTCAGATTGCTTAAGGGTGAGTACATCATGGGGTAATTTTGATATTCGGCTGGTGTATCGCTTTAAATAGGTTGCACACCGGGCGAGAAGTGCTGCGTCATGCCATGTATCTAAATTGCGCCACTCACATTGTGTAACGTTAAATAACATCAAATTTGTCACAAATTGTTAACGGTTAACATGGGCAGCTAACGCATATTTTGCTTCTGAAAGTAGACTCTACCTGACTAAGCTCGAGCTATTGATGATACACACATGGTACGATACAGCACTTTGTTTCTTGCTAGCTATGCGAGCTCCTTTAGAAGAAAAGAATGTTCTTATCAGACAAATTATGAAATATTTGTGGCCCGCTTTCCCATAAGAGTGATTTAAAATTAAAATGAGATTATTTTGTCATATTTTATAATAGGGCTGCATAACGATTAATCGCAACTAATCGTTTGCAGATTTTTTTTAAATATACAGTACATGCATGTGTGTGTATTTATATATGCATAATTATTATACACAGTACACACACATATATGATGTAAACAAAAACGTTTATTCTGCAAACGATTAGTTGCAATTAATCGTTTATCGAGTTTATAAGCACACGAGCAGATTTAGATGACCTCAAAGGTAACACACATGGACTAAAAGCCACAAAATTGCGTAACTTCATTAAACAACATTTATTTTTAAGAGCATCATTCTTACAACGATCTGCTGGAACGATTAGTTGCGATTAATCGTTTAAAAGTACACAAGTTTATAAGCACACGAGCAGATTTAGATGACCTCAAAGGTAACACGCATGGACTAAAAGCCACAAAAGTGCGTACATTCATTAAACATCATTTATATTTAAGAGCGTCATTCTTAGCAACGATCTGCTGGAACGATTTGTTGCGATTAATTGTTTATAAGTACACACGTTTATAAGCACACGAGCATATCTAAATTACCTCATGGTAACACACATGTACTAAAAGCCACAAAAGTGCATAAATTCATTAAACAACATTTATATTTAAGAGCGTCATTCTTACAACGATCTGCTGGAACAATTAGTTGCGATTAATCGTTTATAATTACACAAGTTTATAAGCATACAAGCATATCTCGATGACCTCAAAGGTAACACACATTGACCAAAAGTAACAAAAGTGCGTAAATTCATTAAAGAACATTTATTTTTAAGACCGTCATTCTTACCAACGATCTGCTGGAACCATTAGTTGCGATTAATCGTTTATAAGTACACAAGCATATCTATATGACCTCAAAGGTAAAACACATGGACTAAAAGCCACAAAAGTGCGTAAATTCATTAAACAACATTTATTTTTAAGAGCGTCATTCTTACAACGATCTGCTGGAACGATTAGTTGCGATTAATCGTTTATAATTACACAAGTTTATAAGCACACAAGCATATCTAGATGACCTCAAAGGTAACACGCATGGACTAAAAGCCACAAAAGTGCGTAAATTCATTAAACAACATTTATTTTTAAGAGCATCATTCTTACCAACGATCTGCTGGAGGGAGTTGGCCTCCATATCCAGCATGATGGTTCCCTTCTCAATGCAGTTCTTCAGCTGAAAAAGTGAGTGGAGAGAAAGCGTGGCAACGTGAGGTTTACTCCAGCGTTCTCCACCTTTCTCCACCTTCTCCTCAAACTTTATCCATCTGAGATATAAAACATAAAACACAGTAAATGCACTGAAATCACATTTGTTTTACAGCATCCTGTGACACGGGACATGTCCACTGGGAAACTTTGAACATGTGGTATTACCATGTTTTTAAACATGCAATTATGGTTACACATATCATGTATCAACTTATGTAAGGGGTTTATTGAATGTGTGAATGAAAACACAATATTACTACTCTAGTGCACAAATTCATGCTATTTCAATGATGGTTAAATAAAAGTTCCTGAAGCTCAGTTGCTGAAGTGTTGTGTTAGCAGCGCAAAGGCCGTCGGTTCGATTCCCAGAAAACACACATACCGATCAATTGTATACCTTGTATGCACTTTGATTCGCTTTGGATAACAGCATCTTCCAAATGCATAAATGTAAATAAGTAAATTAATTTAATTGATTACAAAACCACAGACAGAGAGACACAAGCTCTGACTTTCTGTCTGCTAAAAGCTTTTAAATGTAAAACAAGAATCAAAATCATTCAGTTAAGCTTCTTAAACCTCTGCTCGTCCTGTTATCAGCTTACCCATGTCCGATCAAATGGCCATCCGTCTTAGTGAAACGACACCTGACCTCCGTACGGACACGCACAGATATTCTTTAGAGCTTTGTAATTTTGTGTGGAAAGGCTGTTGAGTTGAGTTTAGCCAAGCATGGGTTTGATATCCGAGACAAAAGTGATACATACTAACAGACATATACTGCAACCTGCAGCTTTGATATGTCACCTGAGACACAGGTGAACCCGGTTACCCATGAAAACTCTGGGAAGTCTGTTCTGGGTTGTGCACAGACACACATGCGCGCACGCACGCACGTGCACACACCGCATATGAATGGCTCTTCTGTTAACAAGTGCATTCATTTCAACCTAATCCATGTGGTATGGAAATTCGTTCTTGAAATGCAAATACACGTGCAGCATTTAAACTATATAAAACAAGATTCAAAAACTAATCAAATTAATCTTCACTTCTGCTTTTAGAAATTATAATTAATCGTAATAACTGCACTAATCATCATTTATATCATAAATTAATATTTGAGGAGCTCAGATGCAAAAGCCGCCAAACATCAAAAATGAGATTATTGACTGAATGTTCTTAGCACATATTATATTTTTATCAAATACTTTCACTTCAAATTTGCTTAATCCTGGCCTCGGATCATTTAGAAATACTGTTTTTTTTTCAGAATCCATTGAGAGTCTGATAAAAAAAGCTAATTTACAAGAAAACATTTTGCTGCTGACCTCTTCATTTGCTGAGATAACCCACAAGTGATGATAATTATAAGACTATTAAAAAAAGAAAATTCTGTCATCAGTTACCTTCAAGTTGTTTCAAACCTGTATACATTTGTAAAAAAGCAGATCTGGGGCACCACTGACTTCCACAGTAGGAAAAATAATACTAAGGAAGTCAATGGTGCCCCAAATATCGTCATTTGTATATTAGCATAACAAGGAAATGTATACAGGTTTGTAACAACTTGAGAGTAAGTAAATGATGACAGAATGTTCATTTTTCGCAATAAGTGATTTTGAAAGTCAATATCTGATTTGTTTAACTTCCACATTGAACAAGCGTATTTCTGGTCTACAGCTCACTGCAATCCAGTTTGCATTTTGTGTGGTTTGGTTAGGCGCGTTGGCACATTTTGTAACAGGAGACGTTGAGGTGACTGCAAAAGCCACAAAACATGCTTTGCATGCAGTTTGCATTTCGGGTTTGAATTGCTCTGATCAAATAAAAATCTCAATGCAGAATTTACATGTGGGTTTAATTATTTATTAAAACATTTATTAGACCATCACCCAATGTAAGGTTTGTGCCACAGCTGCCCTAAACTAACAGAATTGTTGATTAGCAAAATTATGTTTAATGTTTCTGTAATGTTTAATCCATCGGTTTGTGTACAATCTTTAGTCATAGTAGTACTTCTAATGCTAAAATGCTAATATATGAATTGACTATTTTACAAGAATATCATTGAATCATTTCTGACTTCTAAGAAGTTGAATGTGCCACCTCAAATTTGGGTATAAAACATTAATTAAATTTGACATGATAATTTCTGTTCAAAACAGTCAAACGATTAAAACACAAATAGACAGGTAGTCAAATAATTTTAAGTCGTGCATGTTATAATGTAACCATTATTTGGTTTATCTTGGTATAAGTAAGTGCATATGTGCGTTAGACATGTCGTTTTGTATTTTGCAGGAAAGACCTGTAGTTAACCAGCAACTCAATACATAAAGGAAATAAAATCTATTTGTAGCAAATGAATGCTGCTTTGTCTCTCTTGTCGTCTGCTGACTCATTCTAATAGTTTACTTCATCCGTTCTGTCTATCTTCATCTCAAATCACAGTATTACGTGACGTAAAATAACATTTCCACTAGATGTATACTTCAGATATCTTTTGTTTTTACATTTTATCAGTTATATTTTCTGCTACACTTTCTAGAAGGTTTATTGTGAAAAGTGTGTAAAGAGTCAAGTGGTGTGCTAAATTCACGAGCACCTTTAAATGATGTGCTTTTGTCGTTTAAGAGGCGAGAAAGAGACGTCTTCCTCTTCAAATGTGCACAAGTGCATTTTCCACTTTGGGCACCACTACGTTTGCTGACACATGCGAGCTTGTGTAGCTTTAAAGCATGCACACGTCACCTGGCTGTTTCCGTCCACTCCATCTCTTGACCGTCGACGGCAAGAAGTTCGTCCAGTTCGGTGAAGAGCTGAGGTGGAGGTGGGCCGCTGTCATCTTCCCCCAAAATAAAACGAATCCGCTCGGCTGCAGGAGAGACTGAAGAGAAAACAACCAATTAGGATTGAGAGATGTCACCTGACCATAACCTACTTTTTGAGACAAATCTTTTTTAAGTTTATGTAACAGCTTTCTGTTAAATATGAGGGTTTTGCTGCTAAACGCTAATCAGGAAGTGAGACTTTATTTCCAGAAATAGGATAGCTGTTGTGAAAGGCGAATGAGACAGATCCGATGATGTGCTGCGTTAAAAGAATTTCATGGGGAAGTTTATCTTTTAAAAAGCGGAGACAAAAGAAATTCCCGATGAGTACACAACAACGGTACGCGTATAAGGAAGCTCAAGGGCTTTTAAATGAATAAATAAATAAAGTTCTTGTAACAACATTGTTATTATAAGCAGCACCACACCTTTTTTAAAATGTGTACACTCTTACAATTACAAAGACTCCATTCTCTACATAGGCAGGGTTGACTTTCAGGTGAAGCGAGAATTTAAATGATGCCTTTGGAACAATAAGGAAATATTAGTCTTAACAGAAATTTAAAATAAGAGGATTTTTTTTGTAGAAACGTCTAGGAATGAAAGTCACAAGCATTTCTAATTCAAACAGTGACACGACTTGAAGAAATAACACAACACACTATCTCTGAAGCATCATGCATGGAGGTTTATTACAAGAACAAATGTCAACCATGACATTATTATGAAAATGAAAGTTTTTACCCAAAATTTTAAACCATACTTATATATATATGAGATGTCAACATTTCTTTTAACATTTTTCATAGTGCAAATTTCAAAATTGTCACATCCATAACGTAAGAATAAGAATCAGACACAGTCGATCACTTTAAATTTAAACTTTAGACATTTCTCTTTAACAAAGCATTCACATAACTCGTCTGGGTAATATACTAATGCCGCAATAGCTAGCCTGTATATCAGAAACCGAGCAGATATTAAACCACAACACTGTGTGACACTTGCTTTACATGCAAACAGTCCCTACGCTAAAAGGATTTTGTTTCTCTCTCCTTGTCTGTCAATGTCCCGATCCCGAGGACAATGAGACAAACAGACTCAGTTCCGGCTGCCGTGGAGGTTAACACACCTGATCTACTGATCTACTGGCCATCCTACAATGTGATGCCCAGCCGATCCCTGATCAACGACCATATATAAAGTGTTTTTTTCCCTCCTAGGACTTTTTTTACTCCTAGGCTCGGGAGGTTTTTCTCCTAGGGGGTTTTTCAACTCCGTAAAGTGAGTCAGCCGACATTGGCTGAACTTAGCACCCTCTTCTATATGTTTCATTATTAATACGCTCGCTTATAAAGTTTATTTATAGCCGCTGTATTTTGCCACTTATGTTGTCCGTCGATTATTCTTTGTTTTCCCCTACTTATCAAATGTATGACCCTGAAATTGCCAATTCAATAAATAAATGAATCAATAATTGTAATCAACAGTTTTTCCATAATGAACAAATCTAGACATGTGTTTTTGGTTGCAAAGAATCATGGCTTATCTAAGAGTAGGAACTTTTTAATTTCGACATCAGTTTTATATATAAAACAGTTCAAGGACTCGGAAGCTGGGAGTTCAGAAAGCAAGGCACTGGACATCAACTGCATAGGTCGCTTTGTTTGTACAAAATGTTGGGTTGTTTTAACCCATAATTTGGTCAAATATGGACAAACCCAACAGTTGGGTTAATTTCTATCTAAATGCCTGATTGTTTAACTCATCGGTGAGTAACAACAACCCATAATAGGGTTATAACCCAACAGTTGGGTTTGGCCATATTTGACCCAACTATGGGTTGAAATACCCCAAGGATGTTTTAAAATGTAACTAAGATGCTGGCCTATGCTAGGTTGTTTTAACCCGAAATGTTGGGTTGTTTTAACCCATTGTTGGGTTAAAATATAAATATTTCCTGGGTTAATTTACACCCCGGCATAGGCCAGCATCTTAATTACATTTTAAAACATCCTTGGGGTGTTTCAACCCATAGCTGGGTCAGTTACAAACTTTACAAAGTTGCAAAGTAAAGCAACTTGGTACATTTCCTTTCAAGAACAAACTGAAAATACGACTTTCTTTCTTCAGTTGAACACAAATGTATCATTTTATATTAAATTGCCATCAAGTTACATTTCTTACACGGAGGTTGACACAGCAAAACTTCAAAACATCCATCATTAAAATACTACAAAGTACTCCATTGGGTTAATATACAGTATAAGGGGAACCATACACTGTCAAAAAAATAGTCAAAATATGAATTACCATTTCGAAACATCTTTGCACCTAAAGAGGTCATAGGACCTCAGAGGTACATATTAGTATCGAATGTATGCATATCTGTACCTAAATGGTGCATATTAGGACCTTTTAAAAGGGTTTTTAGTGAAATTAAAATGTAAACAAACAGATCAGAGTGAAACATTTAAACATGGTGGCACTGCAGTCATTAGGATTACTTTAATAATAGATGTATGCGGGTTTTTTTTAGCTCCACAAGTTCAACTTTGAGCCCCATATAAGAAATTAACATGATGGCATTTTTCTATAAAATTAATACTCAGTGTTAAACTAAAGAAATAAAGTCACATACGTCTTTGATAACATTGAGGTGAATAAATCGTATTTTCAATTAACTATTCATTTCACATATTGCATGCATGCTAGGTTGCCCTACACTAGCCAACGCTTGACTAATGCTTTCCTCCTAGTTGCCTAAATTGGCCCTTCAAGAATAAATAAGGCCACAGTGTACTGAACAGGCTGAGAAAAGAACATCCCTACCAGCCATGTTTGGCTCTGGGCCTGTTAACCTGGGCAAGGAGTTAATGCCTTTACCACAAGTAACTAAAATTATCCTTTATACACCAGACCGCAAGTACACACACGGACAAATGGCATTATTACAATCAGCTGACCGCTAATGCTAAACGTGTAATGACTGTGAGATTGTGGACTATATACACACACACAAATCCACTGTACAAACTCGTGCGAGAAATGTTTGCACTTGTCACAATAGTGAGAATTGAAACTAGTGACTAATGTGTGAAGTCTGTGCTTTCTCACAGCTTTTGTTACAACTTCAAACAGAGAAACTGAGAGATGAATACACAAAACAAGTAAGTGAAGAGAAGAGATATAGAGAGAGAGAGAGGATAAACAGATACTTTGTCTTTTTAGCCATGTCTGTGATTAGGAGAGATTAGCACATAAACACAAAGACCTTAAACTAAGGCCACAAGGATTTGTTTTTATCTGTTCTTCAATGCTGATTCATATTTAATCACTCACTTGTTCTTTATAACATCCTGGATTGCTCTGTGAAATATCCGTTTATTGCTTTCTGACGGCTCTTTGAAGAAAGTCTGTTTAATGTTTAGTTAAAAACATTCATGGGTTTCTATATGAAGGAGTAGTTCATAGAAAACTAAACATTTCATCAGGGTTGACTCATGACGTTTCAGCCCTGTACCTGTATCTGTTTTCTGAGAAAAAGGTGTAAATCGATTTGAACACATGTAGGAGTGGGCGATACTGACCGAAATATATCTCTGTGATTTTGAGTTTATTGTCGACGTTCTATAAATATTGCGGCATTTACAAGGAAGTGGAAGCATTTTTTACATGCAACTCAAAGCCTTATGAATAGCTTGTAATAAATAAGATTCAAAGAATGAGGTTATCGTCCCTGTTTAAAAATGTACCAATGGTTGGAAAGCTTACATCTGACCTCAATGTATCATATCAGGATCAAACCATACCGATATAGAGGGTACTGTCTCATCCCGTATCCCGATGGAAAAAATACAGAAGTTACTAAAACTCGATGTTACCAAAACCCCCAGTCCTACACAGCAAAAAATGATTTTTTAAGAAAAAAAACTTATTATTTTTGTCTTGTTTTCGGTAAGGATATCAAAAAATTCTTAAAATTAAGATGCTTTTTCTTGATGAGCAAAACGACCGAAGAAAATAAGTCTAGATTTTAGACCAATAATATCAAATGTAAGTGATTTTGTGCATAAAACAAGCAAAAAATCTGCCAATTGGGTAAGCAAATTTTTCTTGAATTTAGTGTTTAAGAAAAATGTTCAAGGTTTTATGCTTACCCCATTGGCAGATTTTTTTTGCTTGTTTAAAGCACAAATTCACTTAAATTGTATGGGTTTCGTCTAAAAACTACACTTGTTTTCTTAGGTCAATTTGCTCACCAAGAAAATGCATTTTGATTTAAGAATATTTAGATATTTGTACTGCAAAAAAGACAAAAATACTAAGTAAGAAAGTCATTTTTTTGCAGTGTAGTGGATTGCTCATGTGTTTATACTGCAAAAAAATGACTTTCTTACTCAGTATTTTTCTCTTGTTTTCAGTACCAATATTTAAATATTCTTAAATCAAGATGCATTTTCTTGGTGAGCAAAATGACCTAAGAAAATAAGTGTAGTTTTTAGACAAAACCCATAAAATTTAAGTGGATTTGTGCTTAAAACAAGCAAAAAAATCTGCTAATGGGGTAAGCAAAAATTTTCTTGAAATACATTTACTTTTTTCATAAACACTTAATTCAAGAAAATTTTTCTTACTCCATTGATGGATTTTTTTGTTGCTTGTTTTAAGCACTAATTTGCTTGTTTTAAGCAAATATTTAAGATTTTTTAGATATTTTTACTGAAAACAAAATAAAAAAATACTAAGTAAGAAAGTCATTTTTTGCAGTGTTGTACTATTTGTCACTGTATACATATTGGGGTGAAAATGTGTAATTTTTGGAATGTTTTACTTTTCCACATCCAATAAAAAAAAGTCTACAAACATGTCTATGAAACAGAAAAGAAGATGGTACATGAATGTTGAATTTACTGTCATAAGACTTTCTTGTTTGGTAAACTGTTCCTTTAAGATGCTTTGTCACTTATTACTAATGTATATGACTAGTAAACCTATAAACACAATTTAAGTCTTCCTGGAAATGTTTAACTGAGAGAAGTGCACACAGTAATATTTTTATTAAAACACCTTTGCACGGCACGTAAATGCAGCAACATTATGTGAGTGACAACTGCATTTAAATGAGGAAGTGAATCCTTTGAGTCCTATTGTTTTGTGTGTTTATGAAAAATATGTTTGGCACAAATGACAAACACGTCGGCTATGTTTACATGCACAAAATTTTGTCAATCTGGACGAATTTAATCCGATTGCAGGTTACGACAGTTACAGTTTACATGTACCCTAAACATTGCAATCTAGTCCAATGGACATTCAAAACTAACCAATCATTCCAATGACTATTCACAGCTCAAATACTAATAAACAAAATCTATTCATCTTTAACTTGCAAAAATAATAATAAATAAACTCCTGAAACAGTTGTAAAGCACCCCAAATATAAAGTCTCCTATATCATACTGTATATATCTGTGAAATAAGCAAACCTGTGTGCTACAGTAGACTTTTTGAATGCAAAATCATTCAATTGTTAAACTCTAAAGAGATCACATGCAAAACACACGTATAAAGAAAGAGACAGAGTGCATGATGGGTATTTTTTGTCATTTGTGACATATCACTTACTGAGCGGTTTGAGGATGCTGGAGGCAGGTTCATCTGCATTCTCAGCATCCGATTTGTCGCTTGTATTTTCGGTCACACGTTCTCTCCTCTCTTTGTGACTGGACCGTCGTCTGTGTCGTCGTCTGCGACGATAACTCTTAGGCACGTGAACGCCAATGTAGACTGTGTGATGACCTGTGCAAACAAACACACAACAACACACACAAAATGAATAGAAAGCAAACCAATAATCTACACAAATGCACACACATACATACTGTATTTACATTTGTGCAGTAAATGTTTATTACATAAACATAAAGCATCAGATTTATAACCAGATTACAAAAAGTGATGTCATTGTGGGAAATACAGATCTGTTTTGAATGTGCCCTACTGATATGAAAATATTATGAAACACTGATAAAGCCAACGTGACTAATGTGTTAGTAAAATAAGTTAAATATATTTGGAGTTTTATGCCTGGTTGATACAAATATGACACATTGAGAGTCAACAGAGGATGTCTCAATTGTCCAATGATCCCCAACATTGGTTATTGCATTCACATTATTATTGAAGGTGAGATGTCCAGAGGCAAAATCACCGAAATCAATAAAAACAGAATCAAATGTATAAAAAATAATGTAAAAAGTACTGCCCAAGTGTGTGTGTTTTACTGAAAGAACGTTATGACCCTAAGATTACAGATAAATGGCAACAACTTCCTGTACAACTAACTGAACAGGAAATGGAAGCACATCTCCAGGAAGTGGATGCAGTAACAGAGAGCAGTGTGTTTTCCTGACACACGTAGTTTAGTACAACTATTTATCATTCAAGAAACATCTCCATTGCTCTTTATTTCATCTCATGTTTGTCTTTAAACAAATACATCCATCAGGTGTTATCTCAGAAAGTGTGACGTATATGTGGGGGGTGTTTGGAGACCTTCATGTGAAAGTCCAAAGTTCATGTTGTGAAGTGTGTAATATCCAATAGGGATCTGTAATATTCCATCCGGACTGGTTCATGTTCTCAGTTTGTCATTGGCAGGTGTGGCAAGAAGTTAATTTTGGACACTGGGTGCAGCTGTTTAAGGAAAATCCCCCCCACGTGTGTGTGTGTGGGGATTAAGATAGTAAAGATCTTCATGTGTAAAGTTCTGGTTTGTTACATCTGTACCATTTATTACTCTATTTTGTTTTGCCCTAAGACACAAATTACTACCAGAGAGCGTGAGCGAGCGAGAGAGAGAGAGAGAGAGAGAGAGAGAGAGAGAGAGAGAGAGATTTTTAATAAAAAAACTTTATTAACAATTAAATCAATCTCTCTACACATCACTCTGCACATCACTTGTCTTTTATTTAAAACCACAATATCATCTGCAGAACTTATTATTACAACCTTCTAAAACCAAACCACACAATTAACTTGTTATTTGTCAAAGTAGAGACTCAATGGCCAAAGAATAAAACATTCCAGATAAGGAGCAATCTTGTCCGATACCCCTACCGACCTGAAATGTAGCACATAAGCCACCATTTATTTTAAGTGCACTCTCAACATCACAATGGAGCACTTTGATCATATCAACAAACTTTATGCAAAAACCAAAAGCTGTTAAAGTACTCCAAAATGAGAATGCTTGGCATGATTGATGGCCTTTTCCTGATCCAAAGAGCCGCAATCCAATCACACAATTTAGAAACATACAAAACATCTTGAATCAAAGAAATATTGTCGCAAATTGACCATCAGGGATACAGTATGTCTGGTCCGGATGGATACCCTGATTCAATACCTCAACCAATCTGTTGGCCAGTGCCTTGGAAAGTAATTTATAATCAGTACAAAGAAGTGAGATGGGGCGCCAGTTTTTAGTCAGTAAGATGCCTCTTTTTTTGGAATAAGAGTGATAGCTGCTCTCCGGCAACTCAACGGCAATTTGCCCTTTTAAGTACCTCAAGCTGCTATTGAGTACCTCTAGCAGATCCACACCCAAATCCGATCAAAAAGCCTTATAGAGGTCAATCTAGAGTCCATGCTTTGCAGGTCCTTATGAAGCTCGCCCAGGGTAAGAACCCCTTCTAGGTCGTCATTTGCCTCCTTCGATACCTTTGGTAATCTTTTACGAAAGTCACCCCGAAAAAAGTTTACTTCTGTAAACATTTTGGAAAAAAAGCAACTGCTCTTCTACGAATATCAGTAGGATCTAACAATAGAGCTTCATCTTTTGAGGGCAAAGCATGAATAAAACGTTTCTGGCCATTCTTCTTTTCCAAACTACTAGTATTTGGATGGTGCATCTGATCTAAATTTCCCCTGTAGAGTCCCCTGTATTTTAAGCCCCAGAAGATAAGCCAACAGAGCCGTCTTCTTTGAGCAAACTTTCAAAAAAGAGACTCTAAATTGAGCTAGATGCTGAAAAATCTCTTTCTCCAAAAACTCTAATGAGCGAGCAAACTCCTTAGTGACATTAAGAGTGTATTGTTAAGTTGACTTTGCCAACATCCCATAACTGTTGTAATAAAACAAAAGAAGACTTCAATGTTTCATGAAATTCCCAAAAAGATTTAAATGGCTCCTTAAAAAAATATTCCTATCCATATTGATCTAAGTGCATTTAAAATCCCCTCCAAGAAACAAAAACTCATTAGGCCAGCAATTTTGTAAAGTCAAACAACGTGTATCCATAAATAACATTTTTTCCACTGGTGCAGTTGCAACATACACACACATAAAAATAAACATATGACTTTCAAAAATAGCTCTTACTTTTAAAAGCCTACCTTTTACAACTTCATCTACATCATAAGAAATAGGCATACAATTCTTAGTAAAAATGGCAACTCCCCCACACTGCAAAAAATGACTTTCTTACTTAGTATTTTTCTCTTGTTTTCAGTACAAATATCTAAAGATTCTTAAATCAAGATGCATTTTCTTGAAGAGCAAAATGGGTTTTTAGACAAAAAATATACA
Organism: Misgurnus anguillicaudatus; assembly: GCF_027580225.2. NCBI lineage: Eukaryota > Metazoa > Chordata > Actinopteri > Cypriniformes > Cobitidae > Misgurnus > Misgurnus anguillicaudatus. The sequence goes on from NC_073345.2 coordinate 32,448,669, forward strand.
ATTTAAATGAATTTTTACTTAAAGGTGTAGCGGAGGATCTTCTCGAGTTTTAGAAAAGAACCGCCTTCTCCACTTTTTTAAAAAATGCAATTACGCAACACTACTGATTGACAACTAGGAGGACCAATAGTCTTGATGATCCACCCGGAAAAAGAAAATCCTCCGCAATACCTTTAAAACAAGCTAAATTATCTGCCAATGGGGTGAGAATAAAATCTTGAAATAAGTTTACTTTTTCTTAAACACTTAATTCAAAAAAACCTTCTCAACCCATTGCCAGATATTTTTGCTTGTTTTAAGCACAAATTCACTTAAATTGTTTTTTGTCTAAAAACTCAACTTATTTTCTTATGTCATTTTGCTCATCAAGAAAATGCATCTTGATTTAAGAATTTGTACTGAAAACAAGACAAAAATACTAAGAATGTCATTTTTTGCAGTTCACTCACTGTAGTGTTATGACTTAACACAGTTATAACTTAAACCAACATCAATATTGAGTGAAAAAGCGAGAAACAGAGTGAGTGAGAGAGACATACAGAGACATATGGTGAAATAAAGAGTGTGGGAGAGACAGAGTGAGAGAGAGAACAAGAGAGACACATTAAGTCAATAAGTGAAAGACAGACAGAGAAACATGATTAAATAGAGAATGCAAGAGAGAGACAGGGTGAGACAGGGAGCAATAGAGAGAGACACAGTAAGTGAGAGACAGAAAGACAGAGTGAGACACAAGGTGAAATAGAGAGTGCAAAAGACAGACAGACAGACAGAGTGAGAGAGACAGACAGACAGACATACAGACAGAGTAAAAGAGTAAGAGAGACATTCAGAGGGAGAGAGACAGACAGACTGACAGAGTGAATGAGACAAAGAAACTAACAGACGGAGTGAGAGAGAGAGACAGATAGACAGACAGACAGAGTGAAAGAAGTGAGACAAAGTGAAAGAGACAAAACATGGTGAAATAGAGTGCAAAAGACAGACAGACAGAGTGAGAGAAACAGACAGACAGACAGACAGACAGAGTGAAAGAGTAAGAGAGACATTCAGAGGGAAAGAGACAGACAGACTGACAGAGTGAATGAGACAAAGAAACTAACAAGTGAAAGAAGTGAGACAAAGTGAAAGAGACAAACAGACAGACAGAGTGAAAGAGTGAGAGAGACAGAGAAAGTGAAAAGAGAGAGACATTCAGAGTGAGAGACACAGACAGACAGACAGACAGACAGACAGATAGAGATAAAGTGAAAGAGAGTGATACAGAGTGAACAAGACAAACAGACAGACAAGTGAAAGAGTGAGAGAGACAGAGAGAGAGAGTGAGGGAGACAAACAGACAGACAAACAGACAGAGTGAAAGAAAGTGAGACAGTGTGAACGAGACAAACAGACAGACAGAGTGAAAGTGTGAGAAACACATACAGACAGAGTGAAAGAAAGTGAGACAGTGTGAATGAGACATAGAAACAGAGAGAGTGAAAGAGTCAGAGACATTCAGAGTGAGAGAAAGAGAGAGAGAGAGACAGACAGACAGACAGGATGAAAGACAGACAGACAGAGTGAAAGAAAGTAAGACAGAGAGAGTGAGAGAGATGGACAGAGTGAAAGAAACTGAGACACAGAGAATGAGACAAAAAGAAAGACAGAGTGAAAGTGTGAGAGAGACATTCAGAGTGAATGAGACAGACAGACAGACAAAGTGAAAGAGTGAGAGAGACAGACAGACAGACAGACAGACAAACAGACAGAGTGAAAGAGAGTGAGACAGAGAGAGTGAGAGAGATCGACAGAGTGAAAGAAAGTGAGACAGAGTGAATGAGACAAACAGACAGACAGAGTGAAAGAGTGAGAGACATTCAGAGTGAAAGAGACAGACAGACAGACAGACAGACAGAGTGAAAGAGTGAGAGAGACAGACAGACAGAGTGAAAGAGAGAGAGAGACATTCAGAGTGAAAGAGACAGACAGACAGAGTGACAGTGTGAGAGAGACATTCAGAGTGAATGAGACAGACAGACAGACAAACAGACAGAGTGAAAGAGAGTGAGACAAAGAGAGTGAGAGAGACAGATAGAGTGAAAGAGAGTGAGACAGAGTGAACGAGTCAAACAGACAGACAGAGTAAAAGAGTAAGAGAGACATTCAGAGTGAGAGACAGACAGACAGACAGATAGAGGGAAAGAGAGTGAGACAAAGTGAACGAGACCAACAGAGAGACAGAGTGAGAGAGAGAGGCAAGAGTGAGTGAAAGTTGGTGAAAAGGTGAGCGTGAAACTCAATCCACAGTAACTGGGACACCACAGATCACCTATCCCACGTGTGTGTGTGTGTGTGTGTGTGTGTGTGTGTGTGTGTGTGTGTGTGTGCGTGTGTTTCTTACCCTCGACTTCTTCATCACACACGTTTTTGATGTAAGATGCTCCTCTGTCCACCACAGCTTCATCCTCCACTCTGAAGAAAACAAACAGCAGAAAGTATAAACCAGATCTCACCAGACTTTGACAGAAATAGTAAACATGTTTAATCTCGCCTACGTGTACTGCATGATTTGTAGCTGTGTAAACTTCTCAGAATGTTATTTCTTCTCAAACCAGCACCTGCTTTTAACCTTCCAGCTACTGCTTGTTTTCTGTGATTTCGATTCAAGTCATCACATGTCTAGGATTGAACACTAAGCGTTCTTATGCGCTCGAGGAGAAGGTTGTAAAATCTGATTGGTTCTTTCATTTTCACAGATTTGAAACAAACTAAATATAGATCACGTGGTTCAAACTATTTGGTTTAAGATCAATTTGATGAGAAAGTATAGAGGTCACACTAAGACCTCTGACTTTTGATGAGAAAGTGATGATAAGACAGAAATATTTTTGTTGTCGACTACTGAAAATGGCCTGAAGCCGGAATCACGCCGCACAATTTTGCGCTCTACCAGACGAAAGATAGTCATCGTGAATCATTCGATTTCTAGGAATAAAGCTCTTAAACGATGGTCTATCTAGTGAGTGAGATTTAAAGCCGCCAGTTATCAAAGTCTTGTGATCAAAGATAACCTGCAATTATTTTTTTGCAGTGTTAAAAATCTAGCATGATCCTTATTCAGTAGCCAGCCTGATCTCACGAGGATTCAAACTAGGGCTGCAACGGTTAATCATGCCTCTGAAATCGATTCAAAATCAATTTTGAATCGATTCTGTGTTTCATGCACAGCTTGTGCGTGTACTACGGCATTTGGTCAGTAGGAAGTCCTTATCAATCTAAAATCATTACGAGTCGGAGTCGTTTATAACGTGCATTTAAAAAAGCAACAGTCGTTAAACAAAATCATAAAAAATATTATTTATTATCATGAAAATACCTAAAACAATTTGAAGCGATATAAATATTCCTATAGACATTTCCTGGAATAGCGTTTGTAGTGCTACTTCTTCTGTGGCACAAATTGAGTTTCTGCACGAGAGCGCCCCCTGAGATGTACCGGGATTTCACCGTAATTCATTAAAATTCATTCTTTGAGAAAACGCACATTTGCACAATTAATCGTGACAGCCCTAACTCATACATATTTTTAATTAGTAAGAAATAGTACAAAGTGAATCGCGCAAAAACGTACGATTATCATAAAATAACAACGAAATAACGAAACCCCACCCCTACCCCCAACGTCAGAGGGCTCAAGGCAAATCTTACAAAAATGTACGAATATGGTCGTACAAATTAACACAAATTATCCACCTCGTAAAATACGTACGAACTGCCATGAGATAGCGTTGCAGTAGCCAATGAAAATGCAACATGAAATGACGTATTGATCACTTTATAAAGTGCATTTATCATTATGCATTGTCCCAAACCCATGACCGGTGCTATCGCAAAGCTCTACAGTATATAACATGACGTTTTCTTCAGTAAAATACATTTTTAAAGTCTAAAAACAAAGTCATCAGGGTTATACAATCATCCTGACACCATAATAAGAAAACAACCACGTACGCTCACTCACATTCAATGAGTCACTGATAGGGATAAATAGTGTAGTCGAATGTCATGTTGCTCAAGTAAATACATGCAGTAAAGGTGAGTAATCACAAATGCATAGATGCATGAGATCCTCCTGACCGTCTCTTATCACTATTCTCTTCAGAGAAGAGGTGGATGATTCAATCGCAAACAAACAAGAAAGAAAAGCACAGAAGGATATTGACATTCACACTGATAGCGTACAGCAGTGGTTCTCAAACTTTTTGGCGCAGAGGGTGCGTCCCGTTTGCGGACCCCCCCCAAGAAAATTCCTGACATAAAACTTTGAATTCGAATTAAACAAAACATTAAATGATACAGCATTGGTTTTTTAATTGCACGAAATTAATAATAAATTAATATTTTTTTATAAAAATGTCATTAAAATGGGGGTCCCCTGGCACCATATCACCCCCCAGGTTGAGAACCATCCCTTACAAAAATTAACCATGTTTTTTGTAGTAAAAGTGTAAGAACCATGTGTTTTTGGTGTATTGATTACTATTAGCAAAACAATGGTTTTACTACAGTAACCATGGTTTTTTTTTGTTTAATTTTGGTTTTGGTTAGATTTGGGGTTTGGGTTAAGATGTCACTTTAACTTTTGGTTTATACAATTTTTTTCTGGATTTTTAAACAATTGTCACCTGACGTTAGGGTTACAGTTGGGTTTGGGTTAGGATGTCATTATATGTAACAGAAAGTCGTTCTAACCCCAAACCCAAGCGACAATGGTAAGAAAATAGGAAAAACAATTGAGTAACCAATAACTGTGACTATAACACGGAAATTCGTGAGATCAGGCTGATTTAATTTTCGTACAGGATGAAGGTTTTCTTATCAGTGTCACACGGGACCTCCAGAGCTGGTTTTATAAAAGTGATCAATCACATACAAAACAACGTTTTCTGGGGTCAAAGGTTACTTGGAACCTGATGCCTATAGGGACTGGTTTCATTGGGTGCTTGGGAGGAACCATCCCCCTATAGAGGATCATTGAACCTAGTACTTGAGTTAAACTTGTGACTTGACTACCAAGCAAGCAGTTTTGCATTTAAAAAGACAACTACTTGGTGTCCAAACACAGGCCAGACGTCTAGGCTATTAATACAGTATATGGCAAAATTTAGGCTGTCAGTGAAAATGTAATAGATGTCTAACCATAGCCCAAAAGTAAATAATAAACCCATGGCAAAAACGACAAATTCAAGTTTATTTTGGCCAGACGTGGGTTATAGTTAACCTACCTTGTGAAATGATAGCTATTCCATGCTGGGTAACATTAACTTGCTGGTGAAGTACTAGTTTAGGGGAAAATCCTATCTGTGAGGTTTACGATCGGTCAGAACGAAACCCTGGAGCGCAGATTGGCACTCGCACCAAACTTAAAATCCTAAATGCGACTTAAAACGTAGCAACAACATTGTGTAACTAAATTAACCGTGGGATTTCAACAGAGTTAATAAGATCTACTGATCTTTAAATCCCTCTCATATGTTCTAATTCCTTAAATGTTGTGGCTTCTGTGGGAACAGCAATTTGTTTTGGTTTAATGCGGTTTATAGTACTTAACATTTAGATTTTTTTGTACTTCATAATCAACTCTCCGATCCAGGCAAATGCATCACTTCTAAAGTAATGTAATAGTTTATCGCTTAACCAGATATATGAGTGGTAATATAGGACTTTAGTGACTTTATTTACCCTCTAGTATTTAGTATAATAACAGATGTGTTCAGATTAGCACACTACTATACTACTCTTCCTAAATGTGCAAGTTTTTACATTTGCCAGAATATGCAATATACAAATATAAATAATAATAGAAATATATCCCACAATGCAATCCGCTTTATTTCAAAACTGTATCATTGCAAGATTGCATTTAAGATGCAACAAACAAAATCACATCATTAAATTAAATTTGTACAATTTGCATATGCCAAAGCAATTTAACAGTGCATTCAGATTATACATTTTATCAGAATGCATGAACCCTGGGACTCGACCCCATAACATTTGCACTACCAATGCAATGCTTTAGCAACTAAGCTACAGTTAAGGCAGAAGTATGGTCAATTTTTTGCGTGTATGTGATGGGCCAAGTACAGCGGACAACAATTTTAAATTTTCGTCATCAGAAGCAATCAGATTTTTTAAACATTGTATACGTTGCATTATGCACGTACATAAGTATGTATGCCACGAGAGGTACTGCAATTTGTTGCAATGCGCATGTGTATAAGTCAAATGAACTATGCTTTGCCAGGCTATGCATTCGATTTACAGTTATTAAACTAAGCAAATTATTCAGCATTAAACTGAAATAACACATGCACAGCAGCAGCGATTGGCTGTATAACTTTCTAGCAGTTAGTTTTCATAGCCGGTGTGTTTAGCAAGCATTTAGTCCAACATCTGTTAAAGGCACATGGGGTAGCAGATGGTGTAGTAGTCATGCCGAATGGTGTCCATAACTTTAAATCTCAAGCAGCCAGAGCCATTTAATCATTCCAGATGACAGATCTGGAGTAATAAAAGACAGAACGGAAAAGATTCAACTAAGTCAAGTCACAGCCGCAGACTCGCTCTGTGTCTCCAAAACTAATCAATACAATCAATGCTAATACTGAGAGTTTAGTCTGACGAGTGTTTACTGAAACTTTTCAAAACAGATCAGACTAAAAGTTGCTTAAGTTATTGCGAAATGATTTATGATTCATCAGTCCGTGTGCTTATGAAATATAATGTTTGGTTTACATGACCAAAAGATGAGTGATTTGGTTACTTAGCATGTTGGTGTTTGCATAAGACTTTTTAACCCCTTAACTGGCAAAGGTGATCTACACCTTCAAATGAATATAACTATAATATTGGTCTTGTTTTAAAGAAGATACTTTAAAGTGAAGGTGACAATATAAAAAACTGTTATAGCAGTTTACATTTATTGTAATAATTGAAATAATGCAATAAAGTATATATTTTATACATGAAATTATCACAAAAAATTTGGTTTGTGTTATACTTTTAGTGGTTTTACCAACAACAACCACTAAATGTCAAAAATTTGCTGCATACTCTTAATACACAAATTAATACATTACTGTCACTCCATTATTATTGCTAAAAGGTTATGAAATATGAAATATTGAAGTAAACTAGGTGTCCCGCTCACGGGACAGCGCCAGTTAAGGGTTAACTAGATTAATCAGGAAGATTTCTTTGGTCGGCCAGCTTTACCAGAAAGGCCTGGTGAGCTAACTTCAACAATTATTTATTGGTTGTCTGCCACAGACAAATATCTCCACCTGTATAACGGCTTTAAACTGGGAGGGAGGAAATTCCAATACGATGAGTTTAGAAAATACTATGCTACAAAACAAATCATATCAAGTCAGCATGACACTTTTTTTTGCTCAACCCATTTTACTTTTATGTTTTCCAATTAAAAATATAAGATAAAGTATTTATGGGACATGAATTGACTGGATTGTGAAAAATGGGCGATCTATAGTGGAACTAAGCCAAGCCTTTGAGAGGATTGTGTCCTGAAACAATGCCAGCAAAACAAATACACACACACCTCACCTTTTGATTGATTTTCCACTGTAAGAGTGTTAATACAGCAGACACGTCAATAACCCCAAAACCTCATATTGATTCAGATGAAATTAGGGATGTTCATATTGACCGGTTAACCGAAGGTAAGAATGAATGACCGATTAATATTATCAGTTAACGCACAATGCCAAAAACAAGCAAAAATGCCAATGAGTTAAGCAAATTTTTTTGCTTATGTTATGCACAAAATTACTTAAATTTGATATTTTTGGTCTAAAAACTAGACTTATTTTCTTGGGTCATTTTGCTCATCAAGAAAAAGCATCTTAATTTACATTTTCTTTTATATATTTGTACTGAAAACAAGACAAAAATACTAAGATTTTTTTTCTTGAAAATCATTTTTTGCAGTGTAAAGTAATCATTTGTATGAGAAATCATTTGTACTGCATATGTGTCCGTGCACAATATGATGCGGTCCATCTCCGTCTCGCGCGCATCCGGACAGACCTTTGCTAAGCTTTCTGACCATAAACATTTCTCTTTTTGCACAAAAGAGAAAGAAAACGCAAAAGCAAAACTTTATGAAATGTGTCCTGCTTTAGAAATAGTCCCTGTAATAGATAAATAAGAGACAATCCGCCCTTATTGGATATTAATTGTCTGGACTGATCGCGTGTTCTTTGATAATGTCCTCGCGTAAAATTTTTAAAAATGTATGAATCCAGGTTCTGTTGTTGATCTGTTATTGCTGTTTTCACGTTCAAATTAAATAAAATGTTTTTATTGTTTTATCGGGTCACAGTCAACCGCAAACTGTATTTATACTCAATGACAATTGAACTCTTTCCCGCCATTGACAAGTTAACTCCTCAATTAAGAAGAAAAAACGCTTCCCTGCCAATGACGAGTATTTCTGTCAATCTGTAATATGGCTATTATCCAATAGGTGGTGCTCTTCTGCAACTTAAAAACCAAGCATGCTGCACAAGCCCTTAAAAGTGAATCCAAAACGTCTCTATCGCCCCCCAGTGACTGGTCCTAGTATAGGCCATAAACCCCGCCTCCCTCATGTTATTCAATGGGACTTGAGCAAACTAAAAAATGTAATTACACTTCAATTCTCTTTTTTCCGAAGCTGGTTTCTGTCATTTACTGTAGTTTTTATCACGCTGATGTTAATTCAAGTTTTTATTTTTAAAATAAGTTTGTTTTTAGTTAGTTATTTAATGCTATAAAATATGTGATATGCACATTCTGCGAGGGCGGGGCCTTGATTTTGCGGCTTTACTTCCTGCTCACTACTGCGCAGAACTGGTCCCGAAATCGCTACTGCGGAGACTCAAGACCCAAGATGTCAGCGCCGTATCGGTTTCACTTTTCAACAACAGCGAACGGGCATCGTCCATTTTTTTTACAGTCTGTGTTGCTGTATGTCCGTGTATGTTTTGAGGATCGCTCTGAATCTGATCTCTAAGTCCTTCACAAAAATGCAATTATCTCAGCTTTTTGCTCAAGATTTTGTGTTTGAGAGGTGATAAAAAGAGAACTAATGAAGGTAGGATGAAACTTTTTTTTTGAAAGCAGAGGGTCTGTTCTTTCATTTGATTTATTGTATGTTTATATATTTAAAGAAGAACATTTTCTGAAAGGCATTAAACTTTAGTGCAAATCATGAAAAAGTATGGCGCTGGCTGGGAAAGAGTTGATATTAATATCTTATCTAGGCTCGAACTCATGATCTTTTGCCAACCCATGATTTGTCTCCACCAATGCACGCAGAGAACCACGTGCCCATGTGATTTATAAACTCAAACTCACAAGTTCACAACACAAGACCCTGTCCCTGTTCTTTACTCTCTAAAAATGTGACACCTCCAGGCAGCTGTTTTGTTTAAGACAGCACTATCTGTACTGAACAAAAGGCTTTGCAACATGCATTATATGCAGTCACCGGCTTCTGGAACACCACGTGAAGGACGCATTGCTCCTGGATGCTAATTGGTTTTGACAGGAGCTTCTTAGAAAAAGATTAATCTGACCGATCAAGCCGCAGCTTCGGAGGACCTGTAAAGAGGGCGACTTAAAGCAGTGCGGTAACATTAGATCAACCAGAATGACTCACTCATCGTGACCAGCTTCCAAATGGAAACTTCTCGGGGTGCCGGGAGACCCCCTAAAATATTTCATTCAGCTATATTACACTCTTACAAAATAAAAGTCACAGAAGAATCATTATCAAGAGCCATTAAGGGATTTAGTTTACCCAAAAGTATGACATCAATGTGAAGAACCTTTATTTTTAGGAGTTTATATCCAACTTAAAGGAATAGTTCACCCAAAAATGAAAATTCTGTCATCATTTACTCACTCTCATGTTGGTACAAACCTGTATACATTACTTTGTTTTTATGACCACAAAGGAAGATATTTTGAGGAATGTTAGAAACCAAACCGATCATGAGCCCCATTGACTTCCATTGGAATAAAGAATAATATGGAAGTGAATGGGGCGTATGATCGATTTGGTTACAAACAATCCCTTTAGAAAATATCTTCCCTTGTGGTCATCAGAACAAACAAAGAAATGTATACAGGTTTATAACAACATAAGAGTAAATGATGACAGAATTTTCATTTTTGGGTGAACTACGCCTTTAAATTGGATATAAACTCCTTAAAATAAAGGTGCTATAAAAAGTTCTTCACAGCAATGTATTGGTTCCCCAATTTCTCACCTTTTCATAGTTTTTAAAACATTTTCCACCACACATAACATTTTGTGAAACATAAGAGATGTTAAAGGTAAAAATAAAGGTTCCTAAAAAGGTTCTTTGACGAGCTGTATGGTTCCATATGGAACTGTAGTGGAAAAGGGTTCTACATACAACCGATAGTAATGACATCTGACTAAAAGGTTCTTTGGGGAACCAATATGGTTCTTCTATACTACCATCACTATGAAGAACCATTTGGACCTCATTTTTAAGAGTGTAGATAACTGTCTGGGTTCTTCGGACACTAAATATGGTTCCCACAGAGAATATAAAGTTCATTTGGAACCCCAAAAGTCTTCTTTTGCTTTTGTAAGAACCTTTATCTGATTACAAACGCCTGACTCTGGTAATTGTTTGACTTTAGTTGTTTGACTTAACGTGTTAAACCGGCGTTAATAACCTGTGAAATGCATGCAAATGTACAGTCTTTAATAGATAATAAGCTTCGTCACTGAAATTTGAAGCCCTCGCCACACAGAACCCAGATCAGTGTGTGCTAAAGGGTTGAATTACACCTTTACTTTTTGCACAAGAAACGTGACTTGAAACTACACATACGCATGCAAACACGAGCAGTCTCGATGTGGAAGAGGAAGATCAGTACTCACTTGTTTTTGTGGCTCATTGTGACTGTGCTTCGCGCGTCTCCGTGGGTCTGGAGCGCAGAAAGTCTATCCAAATGTGCGCAAGTGCGATTTCACTCCGACTTTAGGTTTTTGTGCGTAAAAACAGAAAAAAACATTCGCTCCTCTCCAAGTCTTTGAGTTCACTTCTATTTATCTGGAGCCAGGGCTGCTTCACTGAGTCTGATAACTGCAGGACATTCAAGCACCCCAGCACTCATAACGCAACAGGCTCATGAACTTCTGTAGTTTTGGAAAACGCTCCACGTCGCGCGTAAAAGCTATCCGTCGCTCGTCACGCCTCGAGTCTCGCTCCATATTTAAAGATCTCGCCCTCCTCCCGCGTGACGCCAGCAGTGGGAGGCAGAGACACGCGCAGAGGTCACAACACCGCATCCTTAACACACAGTGAGACTACAGTGAGCTTCTGAAAAATTCAGGTAGTTAGTAGGGAAATTAAATAAAAAAAAATTAGGGAAATTTAATGTAATTACTGTTTTAAAATTATATTTTTGTATGAAAGGAAAAATAATTGATAATAAAATAAAAATATTAATATTATGACGAAACAGGTAATGTATTTATAAAATATTCAGGTGAGGTGGCACATTAATAGGGAAATCAAGTGCAATCGCTATTTTAAAATAATAATTTGTATAAAAGTAAATATAATTTATAATACAATAAAATATTAATATTATATAAAAAATATAAGCAATATACTGGGGTTTAGAGTATGAAATATTCAGAAGGCACATTAGTATGGACATCAAATACAATTACTCTTTTAAATAATATCTTGTAAAAAAAAGTAAATATAATTTGCAATACGATAAAAAATATATAACAAACTAGGTAATATACTGGGGTTTAGAGTATAAAATAGTATATATATATATATATATATATATATATATATATATATATATATATATATATATATATATATATATATATAATGTTATAAAATATTTATAGTATGAAAATCAATTGAAAATACAAATTTGTCATTATACTGTAAATAAGTAATATGGTATATATACTAAGTAATACAGAATATTTAAAATATTTTATATATTTAAAAGTAAATAATGTTAATTTTTATTCCTTATTCCTAAGTCTTGCTAAGGGTGCATATTTTTTATCTGATCATTTGGTTATGTGCAAATAATAATAATATTATTATAATAATTATTTTGTGTCTAATCCTTCTATTATGGATAGCTTTTATTTTTTTTTTATTTATCTATTGTACAGCATTTTGGCTACATAACTATGTGCTATATAACTAAACTAAGTAGGTCTTTCACTTGAAAATAAAGGTTATGAAAGTTCTTCACAGCAAGACTTTTACCATTTTTGATCCTACACTCTCAAAATAAAAGATACAAAAGTTGTTGCTAGGACGGTACCTTTAAAAAAGGCAATTATGTTCCACTTAGTTACAGATATGTATCTTTGAGAAACCTGTATGTACCTCTAAAGGTACCAATGTGTACCTTTAAGGTACCAATATGCACTTTTTAGCTACAAAAGTGTACTTTTTAAAATGAAGCACCCTCGTGACAACTTTTGTACATTCTTGTATCCATTTTTAAGAATAAATTAAAGAATAATTACCAATTTTTACCTTTTCATATACATTTTTGCAACAGCAAGGTTCTGTGGAAATTACCTTGAAAGGACTTTCTGGAGAACCTTTAAGGAACCTTACATTTTAAGGGTCTTCAATAAAATATTATGATGATGAAGTATATATGCAGTGTCACACAAGTCAGAAAATGCAATAAAAATATGGTTTGTCATTACATCCACAAATCAAAATAAAATAAATTTGTGATCATTTAAGTTTAGGAAACTTGTGCATTTATTCTATCCTGATTTATGTGAGTTAGATTCAACAATGTAATTATTGTGATATATACACACAGAAAAAAAACAAAGAATGGTTCACAAGCATAATTAAAGTCTTTGTATAAAGTTACTTTAGATTACATACACAAATCTGTGACATTGACCATGTGAACTTATTTGTACAAAAGGTTAAACTTTCTTGCTCTTCATGAGGTACACAAGGTGATCTTAAATACTAGAAAAAGCTAAACAAAATTTTTCAGAAATTCTGCTTCCAACTTTATTTAGAAATCTGGAATCCTCATCAGATGAGATGTAGCGTAACAGTCCATTAGAGATGAATTACATAATAAAACAATGTGTAAAGGTCAGTGTTCCCACAACATTATGTTTTTCAATCCCTTTGTGATTACTAGAAAAGCATGAAAAGAAAGAAAAATTTCTTGCTGACATCTGAATGCAATTCAATGAATTATTTATCTCTCTGCTACTGAATGCGAAGCATAACTATACAAATCTATTTTCACAACATGATTATTTCCAGGAATGACTTTTATTTTAAACCCTGAGGGTTAAATCTGTTCATGATATTTTTAGCGGTACAAATAGTTGGTATTGTATAATTGCACAACATTTACTAAAACTTAAAAAAATGCAAACAAGTTTGACTTGTTTCATAACTCTGTTATTGTCAAGAAAAAGGCTGTTGGGTAATCAGAAATCCAGAGTAAATGAAAGTTTCGGCTCTTCATCATTACGATGATAAATTATTACTGACAACATTTAGGAAATTTGCTTATGTAATGCTTCAAATGAAGTGTAGAACGATGTGTCCTCAAATAGTATAGCACCGGTTAACAACAAATAAAAAGCGAAAACCCTGCAATGAAGTTCTTGAAAAAGAAAACAGAAGTTTATTATTACTATTATTAAGGATTTAATCCCCAAGACTGTAAAACAAGTACAAAAAATATATATATCACTTTATAAACAAACACAAAACATAAAAGCACAATTTTTCTTCATCACAGCGTGCTTAGAAATTCTTTCACCTACAAAGAAAAAAGACAAAATAGAAGTTACTTAAATATTATTTATTACTGTGCTCATTGTTTTTAGCATCTGTAAGTATGGATCCACAAGTATGCAAAATGTGCAATACGCATATACAGAATGACATGACATGTTTTTGGGAATGCGTGAAGCAATTATGTGTGTAGATAAATTGGGTGTGTTGTGCACAGTTAATGTGTCATACCTTCTCAATCATATCAGCACACTTGTTTGTGTTGTCTTTGAAATCATCATTGACATCCAGAGTAAGAATCGGCACTTCATTCAGATATTGAAACTCCATACTGCAAACACACAGAAATATGCATTTGATGCAACAAAAAAAAATTTTTTTCTATACATAAAATCATACAAAATTTAAAGAGCATTGTGTAAAAAAATATAACCTTGATATCTTTATTATTGACTGAGTAAGGCCAAATCAAACTTTGATGCTCCAAATCTCATCAATAGATTATAAGACTTTAGCCTGAATTTCACATTTTAGAATAAAGGTGAGGTGCATTCTGGGATGCTTTTAAACAGTACTGGTGTTCCCATGAATGCTAGTCACTTGTTGTTGTTTCTTCACTATGCCTCCAACTTGTCTATTAGAAAAGGTCCTGGTTTGAATGAATGACACTCATAACTTATTTCTTCACCAACCTTAATCCAAGAATTAGGATCTTTAAATCTTTCCATTAAAATATTGCTGAGTACATAAGAAACATTTGGTCAAGTGTGTATATGAGAGAAGATCCTGTACTGGCTGTGTGTCTGTAGTGTGTGATACCATACTCAAATTCCTGTGATGTAACCAGCACTCATGTTTATAGTGAAGTTTTTCCAGATATTCCAGAGGAATTCCCTGTTCCTCTTCTCGGCCTCTCAGATGCAATCTTTCCAAACACCGCTGGAACATAAATCACAAAACCGTCTTTGACGTTTTATCCTGCTGCATGCATGAAAGTCTGTCCACGCTCTGTAGTGTATTTGTGTGTCTGATCTTTTAGCATGGTGCTAGTCGCGTGTTTGATTATCAGCAAACAAATAATGCATGACTAAGATTGCTTTGGATTAAAATGCCCGCCAAATGCAAAATAGGAAGTAAATGTACCTCTGGCTTTGCCCGCAGGTAAATGATGGCATCCAGTTCAATGTGCTGCCCGAACTGTTTATGCAGCCAGCTGTGCCAGTCCTGATAGATCGCCCATTCAGTTTCATTCATGCACTCGCTTTCGTATAGGTTAGATGCAAAGATATACCTGCAACATACACACATTAGCTCATCCATATTCACAACATCCATATCCATAACCCTTAAATAACTTAAGTCTTATTTACCTGTCGCTGTACACTGAACGCTCAAAAAACTGCACGGGATTCTCCGCCTCTCGCAGCTTTCCATTGGTGGAATTGATCTGGGTTCGAATGCGACTCATGACGGCGTAACTCTGGAAGGTGTACGCCCAGCGTTCGGGCTTCTCGTACATCATTCGGAGAACGTTCCCGCCGCTTTTTTGAGATGTGGTTAATTCCTGTAAAAGCACACAGATTATATACCATGTACATTTATTATCCATAACTGCAAAATGCTTTGTTAACTAACTCTATTTTATAATACTGATCCTGTTCCAGTCTGGATGCTGATTGGTCAATATAAAGCAACAGCAATTGTATTATGGGTCTTTTTAAAATCTAAAAATGACTTGATTGACTGATTATGTTCCTGTTAAGTATGGATCTTCTGTGCTATTAGGACGGTGATATTTGCATACAACTGTAATACGATTTACATTTCTGTATTTGGAAGACAGATTTTATTAGTTTGCATGCTTCCTGGGAATCCAAAAGTGCTACGTTGAGTTACAAGAACACAACATAAGTTTAAATGATATTCAAGTTGTGGCCTTGTGAGTGAATGGTCATTCACATCCACCGAGTAACAACCCAAGAGAGACAGAGTTCATCATGTACAGGAAACATGCATGCATTTTAACTATAGCAGATGAGTGTATATAGATGAGTTCTGTTCTGGTTCAATGCTCAGCTCAGCTGGTGACGACTAAACCATCTGTCGAGTCCCGGGGGATGTATGTGTTTACAAGCACTGTTTCCATCGCAGCGGTTGCTCATACAGAGGCTATCGCATAAACATGTAACGTACAGAGGCCCAATAATATTTGGTGCTGTGTATGAATACCAGTGCATTGATGACAACATATCAAACCACATGGCACCTGCAAACCAATGATGCAAAAACATATCGAATTTCACTTTGCTAAGCCATTAGTCCAATTACCCTTAACCAAATATTGTCTAGGGATTTTTTGTCGTTTGTGTTTAGTTCCCTTTGAGCTCACACTGGTGTTAATCAACACATATATGCACTTGTTTTACTATCGTTTGGCAAGCAGAAAATGCAGCATATATGTAAGGTTTTATTATTTAGCATCTAAAAAATGTCGTGTGTGTGTGTGTGTGAGAGACATATACCGAAAATAGAGAGCAGATAGAGTTATTTTTCATGTCAATAAGAGAAAAAAGTTGCGAAGGCTGCAGCCTCCGGAGGACGCATATGCAGGCTACATACGTCATCAAGGTTTACTTAAGTTAACTGAGCATTACATTCATATTACAGCAACGTACGATTAACTAAGAATAATAATCTACTTTATAATTGTTAATACTATGAACTAAGACAGTATGCAGCCTGCAAATGCGACCTTCGAAGGATGCAGCCTTCGGATTGAGAAACGGCCACAAACGTAGACTGTACCTCGTGGTCTTCGTGTTGCGTTTGTACATTGCACCATCTAGCGATGGGTTCTGGTACGATCTCCCATTCCTGCTCGTGATCATCCAACAAACGAACAAAAGTGGATTTTCCCGCGGCTAAAACATACCAAGATTAAAATACAAATACAATTTAAATACTGTAATACATTTTAAAGGAATAAATAACCGAAACTCATGACCCTTCCCATCAATAATCGAACATGAGCGCCTGGCATGAAAATATGCTTTTAATAACATAAATTCACAACTTCCGCAATAAGAAACGCGATTCTTAATATGTACAAAACAAAATATAGGAGTTTATATTAATTTAAAATGGCCAAATAGAAAATGCGCGTAACCTTTGTCAGAACCGCGCGCGCGCCAGATTACAGGAAATGTCAGAATCAAGTTCCTTAACACATGTGTTATTATTATTACGGATAAAGTTAAACCTCTAAATTAATCGAAATTCATAAAAGGTTATTAAATCCATAAGTAAAACACATTTGCATACAATAGTTGTACTGAAAACGATCTATTTAATGAATTACTTACCGATGTTTCCTTCAATAGAGATGCGTTTAATCCTCTTCTCCAGACTGTCATTCAGAGGACTCGGACAGGCTCTTTTAGCTGTGTGAGACATTTTATTTAAGGCTATAACTAAGCAAAATTTAACAACACTCGTTACAGTTACTGTACAGTAAGCAACACGGCTAGGAGGCGGGAACTTAAATTCTGGCGCTTAAACTGCAGGCTCCGCCCATCCGGATACAGCTGCTATACATTCATAACAATACACTAAGTTATGTATCAAAAAAATACGTTATATATATAAATAAAACAAACATGAACAAAATGTCTTAAGAGAATCGTTTTATTTGCTCTATTTACAGCAGAAATAACATCAGTTGCTATTGTTACAATTATTATACAATCAAGGGAAAATAGATTGTTTCTGTGACAAAAATGTTATAAATATTTCAGCTTTATCCTATATTATTCAATGGTTGGCACTTTTACACTTTTAGCAGAAACACCGGATTTTATAACCTCCAAAAATAAAACCTAAAAAATGATAAAGATTTTAAAGTAATGATTAAAAAGCATCCAAAGCAAAGTGATGCAATGAATAAAATATTAACATGGGAGGTAGAAAAGAACAATCACTTCAAAAACAAAATCTTTCATATAAACTGACCAAAATCCTAATGTATTCACATACACTTCAAAATGTTGCATGAATGACCTCAGATAAGGAAACGGTTGGAGTGGCTTTGCAAAACATACATCTTACAGCAGTCTTCGAGCTGTTATCATGAAAACGACAAGCAGCTTCATTGCATCAAGGCCGTTTTTATCATTATCCACTTGGGTTCAACAGACGGGCCATTTTAACATGCACATTTCATCACAACATTTCTATTTTAGTAGTCTGAAAAACCCTTGACTTATCCGTATAAAATCCAAACATTATAAATGCATCATGACAAAACAAGCTAAATAAAATATGATCATGTAACTCTAATAAATGTGACCCCGGACGACAAAACCACAAGTTGCATGGGTATATTTATAGCCATAGCCAACAATACATTGCATGGGTCAAAATGATGAGGTCAAAAATCATTGGGATATTAAGATCAAGTTTCATGAAAATGTTATGTAATATTGTCTAACATAAATGGAAAATGTATTTGTTCCTAAGGACTTCATCTGGACAACTTTAAACCCTCAAATTCCAGATTTTCAAAAAGTTGAATCGACCTCAATGGAAAGCTTATTTATTCAGCTCTCAATTTCGAAAATTAACCTTTATGGCTGATCTTGTGGTTCAGGATCTCATATTATCAGCAATGATCATTTATAATATTGCATAGGAAAATAGACTTCACCTATTTAACCGCATCTGCAGCTTTAAGACTCAAACATCTTTAAAACATTCAAATCAAACGCTGTTTTACGTGATACAGGCACCATGCTAACAAGTGGAATCACTGTAGTACATAATTCAACAGTCTTCAGTAAAATTTTACCTTTTCTGTGACCACAGAGTAAATTAATAATGTGAATATCTTAAGAAACTTAAAACAAAGTGTTACCGTTTCATCCTTTTATCAAACTTCAATAAATGTATATTTAAGATGATAGGCCTGATGTTATTAGCCATGATCCCTTTATAACCGTTAGCATTGTGCAGATTCTATACATTTACAACAGTTCACCTACAGTAGCATGTGCTGTTGGGCTAAAATCATCTTTATAAAGCAAATGAGTAGTTAAAGATACATATCACGGTTTTCCATCAGCATTTAGTACTCTTCGGCTCTTTCCCTCTCTCTCTCTCTCTTTATCTGTCTTTAGTTGTTAGCTTCTCGATGAGTTCTTGAAGTGGTGCCAACTCCTTGCGATCCATCAAATTAAACTCCTAAAAAACAGAAGAACTCGCATCATCAAATGTTGTTACTTTTAAGAAAAAAAGTTCATATAGCTCTATGACCAAAATGTGTATTTTAATAGTTGGAACACAGTTGAAGATGATAAGCACCTGGACGAAGAAGATGAAGTGTTTGAATGATGTGTTGAGGTGGGCTTCTTCCTGTAACTGCATGACTGCGTCAAAGTGTTGATGATAAATATGAGCGTAAACTCTGAACAGGCGCTTCAGAATGGTCTTGGCCACCGACATGAAGTTCTTCCGGAAAGGAACGCCTGCAGAGATGAGCCATTGATAGAGTAACAGAAAATATTGGAGTTAATACTTTATAAGCATTTGGGTATATGCCACATCGTGAGGTTGTGATGTCACTGAGTACCTATTTTAGAAGGAAACAGAGTCTCGTCATCAAGTTGATCTTGAACCCACGTCATCAAATAATCAATGTACTTGGGAGCCGAGCACTTGATAGGCTTCTTAATGTTGGTCCCGTCCGCCCAGTGATACTCGTATCTAAACAGAAAGAGATTAGTGAAGTGCAGAAGAAGAGAGATGAATTTGCTGACACTACGTCTAGTCTTGCTTACTTGGGTCCAGCTGACATGACCGGGCAGCTGCTCTCTGAGCAGAAATCTGTGATGGTGCCGTACAGCATGTTTATCTGGTTGAAGAAATCCACCGCTGCAAAAACAGAGAGATCATATCAGGAAAAACTTTAACTTTTCATTTTTTATAATGAAAATATACATAAATCAAGACTATATAGTGCAACTTTCTTTCTTCTTTCTCTTATTTTCTTCCTTTCTTCCTTTCCTCCTTCCTTCCTTTCTTTCATCCTTCCTTCCTTCCTTCCTTCCCTCCCTTTCCTTTCATCCTTCCTTCCTTCCTTTCCTCCCTTTCCTTTCATCCTTCCTTCCTTCCTTCCTTCCTTCCTTTCCTCCCATTCATTTCCTTCCTTCCTTCCTTTCCTCCCATTCATTTCCTTCCTTCCTTCCTTCCTTCCTTCCTTCCTTTCCTCCCATTCATTTCCTTCCTTCCTTCCTTCCTTCCTTCCTTCCTTTCCTCCCATTCATTTCCTTCCTTCATTCCTTCCTTCCTCCTTTTTTCTGCCTACCTTTCCTCCTTCCTTCCTTCATTCCTTCCTTCCTTCCTTCATTCCTTCCTTCATTCCTTTCCTCCCATTCATTTCCTTCCTTCCTTCGTTTCCTCCCATTCATTTCCTTCCTTCCTTCCTTCCTTCCTTTCCTCCCATTCATTTCCTTCCTTCCTTCATTCCTTCCTTCCTTCCTTCCTTCCTTTCCTCTCATTCATTTCCTTCCTTCCTTCCTTCCTTTCCTCCCATTCATTTCCTTCCTTCCTTCCTTCCTTCCTTTCCTCCCATTCATTTCCTTCCTCCCATTCATTTCCTTCCTCCCATTCATTTCCTTCCTCCGATTCATTTCCTTCCTCCCATTCATTTCCTTCCTTTCCTCTCATTCATTTCCTTCCTTTCCTCTCATTCATTTCCTTCCTCCCATTCATTTCCTTCCTTCCTTCCTTCCTTCCTTTCCTCCCATTCATTTCCTTCCATTCATTTCCTTCCTCCCATTCATTTCCTTCCTCCCATTCATTTCCTTCCTCCCATTCATTTCCTTCCTCCCATTCATTTCCTTCCTCCCATTCATTTCCTTCCTCCCATTCATTTCCTTCCTCCCATTCATTTCCTTCCTTCCTTCCTCCCATTCATTTCCTTCCTTCCTTCCTTCCTCCCATTCACTTCCTTCCTTCCTTCCTCCCATTCACTTCCTTCCTCCCATTCACTTCCTTCCTTCCTTCCTTCCTTCCTTCCTTCATTCATTCATTCATTCATTCATTCATTCATTCATTCATTCATTCATTCATTTCCTTCCTTCCTTCCTTCCTTCATTTCCTTCCTTCCTTCCTTCCTTCATTTCCTTCATTTCCTTCCTTCATTCATTTCCTTCATTTCCTTCCTTCATTCATTCCTTCATTCATTTCCTTCCTTCCTTCATTCATTCATTTCCTTCCTTCCTTCCTTCCTTTCTTCATTTCTTTCCTCCTTCCCTCTTTTTTCCTTTTCTAACTTTCTTCCTTTCCTCCCTGTTTTTCTTTCCCATCTTTCCCTATTTCTCCCTTAAATTCTCTCTTCCTTTCTTTCTTTTTTACTTTCTTTTCTTCTTTATCGTTTCCTTACTTATTTCCTTTCTTCTTTCATCCATTCTCAAGTTCGTCCTTTCTTCCTTATCTTTCCTTTCCTTCCTTTTTTCTTAATTCATTTATTTTATTGTTTACCTTTCCTCATTTCTCACTTTCTTCCTTATCTTTCCATATTTTCCTTATCTTATCTTTCCTTTCCTTCCTTTTTTCTTACTTCATTTCTTTTATTCTTTACTTTTCTTCCTTCCTTCCTTCTATCTTTCCTTCTTTTCTTCATGCTTTCTATTTTTTTGTTTCTCTTTCTTTTTATCTCCCATTCATTCTCGCTCTACCTCTCTCTCTTTGTTAATGTCATGCCAACTTCTATGGCTATGTTTATGGCGAGAATAAGGTGTAGTTATTAAAACCAAAACAAAAATGTTTGGGATTATTTATTTTTTTCTCAAATTAAAAAAAGTACAATTATTATTTCCTTAAAACTAAATTTAGACAGACTTGATTAAATATCTTTAAAGTTACAGTACTCAACTCTACACTCCTTAGTGACTGCTTACTTATTACTTCTACGTGAATAAAAAATCCTCTTAGGTGTTACCAAAACCCAGTGAGCTGTCTACAGAGGAAAGATTTTAAGGCAGGGCATCTCAAACCTGTCATGCACATTTTGTCTTCCTCATCTGACTCACCTTTTCAACTCATCAGCTCATTAGTAGAGACGACAAGACCTGAATCAGGTGTGTCAGACGAGAGGAAACATATACAAAGGTTTGAGAGGCCCTGTTTTAGGGCACTGGGGGAGGTGTGTAAGTAATTCTGAAATGGACAAAAGGTCCACTGGGACTGACTGGGTGATTGGTAGGTGGGTCTGGCCCGGTGTGATCAATAGGTCAAGGGTCAAAGTTGTTAAGAAGAAAATGAGAAAAGCATACAAACACACAAAGGGAGAAAAAACAGAACAATCTACACTACAGTAACAGTACAGTATGTGCTATTAATCAAGATGCATTAATAAAATATGACATCACTCGTGGTCCTTACTGTTAACAGCAACCCATTCATTAAGATCTTCTCCATCAGGAAGCATGACAGCCATACGGAGGTTCCCGCTGCCCAGCGTAGCTTCGGCATGTTTGAGCAGCTCATACTGGTGTGAACCTTCTGGAATGTTCTTCTTCGGCTTAAACGTCTTTGATGAACGATTCCCACTGGATGAGATGGAGAATAACAAACAATTGGCAAATTATAAAAGTGCATATGAACTAATGCTATCAGTAGCAAATCAGTACTGCATAAGGACTTGTGTTATAACATTACACCGTTTACATCGAAACGCAAATCTAAAGATACAAAAATCAGGTTCATCCAGTTTTAATCAAACGCACATTCCAATCAACATTTCTTAAAATGCAAACCATAACATAACTAGAAAATAAGACAATGTAATGACATCACATGTCTTGTAGTTCTGATGGACTTCTCTAAATTTCAGGCGTCCAATGATCCATCACGAGAACTTAATGTTTTGAAACAGTCGTGACACATTCTCAGCTGATCTGTGTAAACCAGCTTCCCTGTCATCATCATGTCTGCTCATAATTTCACTTAGTAAATTCAATTTAAGACATCTAAAAACAAACAAATGTGAACCCATTAGATTACCGGATCAGATTAAGTAATGTTCTGCTTTACAGAGTTTCCCAACTCACTTCCTTTTAGTGAAGATGTAAACATATAATTACCAAGAAAAGCAAATACAACCACCCTTCCCCAGTTCCCCTTCAAAATGATAAGACTAAAGCAAGTTCGTTTAGTTGAGTTAAATAATGTTTTTTATATATAATCAGACATACAACTGTCTTTATACAATCCTAAAAAGGTCTCTAGGACATATGCACGATCATCTTTATTGTTTTACATTAAAATAGGATTGCACTTCATGCATTTTGGTAAAGGCACACGAAGGCACAGATTCCCAGGAAAGCATTTATAGAGACACACAATGCAACTCTGATACAAAGTGACAAGGCACGCGGCGTGTTTCTGAACACACTCAGCCCAGCATGAACGATAAACAACCAGTCGTTACATAAGAGCTACCCAGTTTCCAACAAAACACATCACAAACCAGGATAAATGTGAATCTGAATCGGGTAAACAAAGATGCCCGACCACGAAAGTATTAGCCGTGTGCAAATTCAGACACATTTAATGATAATTAAAGTCAATCTGATCCAAACAACTCAATGAGCTCTTTAGCGAAACTATACAAACCGGTGTGAGTCGATCAATTACATAGTTAAACTCACAATAAGAAGCTCATCTTCTCCGGTCCGGTTCAGAGTTCTGCTGCTGGTCTGGGTCCGAGGTTTCGGTTCGTGAATGTAACGCAGTTCAGCCACCTGGCAACAAAACTTCGCACAGCAGCTGTGGATCCTTTAATCTTGTTTGTAGATTTATAAACCATGTGATATTGCTATATAATGCGCAAGTGTTCTGGGTGAAGCCGGGTTTATGATTTACATATCTGCACTCTGAGGGCAAACTGATAATCTCGCGATTGTTCGTGGCGCTGACGTCAGCCTGTTTCAGACCAGTCTACAAAATAATTTCTGGGTTGATCTAAGTTCGTTTATTTTTAGGTCGACAGATGTAAACCACTCCTCGGTTCCCAGAGTTTTTTTCTCGGTTGAAAACCCTGATCATTTTGCTCCTAAATATGTTGACAACTTAAATAATTCTCAGTTGTGTCTTCTATTATTTTTTTTATTTTTTTTGGGGGGGGTGTTTAAAAATGTTATTTTACGCCTTAAATAAAAAATATTTTTAAATAAAGTATTTTTTGTTACTTTATGAAGGTTTCTTCAAAGATTTAATTTAACTTGTGCTAATTGAAATCTAATTTTTCTTAGGGTTTCTTTCCTAAATTTTTGTAGCATTTTATTATAAAATATTATAATATATTTTACATGTTTTATCTGTTTATATTTGCATTTATATTTGTTTTAAATAAAATTCTAATTGCGCAAATGCTGTGTCTGTTGATGCACCTGAAGCACCAATGTGTGCAGTGACGCATTATTGGCTCCGCCTACAATGCAACGCAGACAAGGGAACCTCAAACAAGACAACAGGAGCAAATGCTCTACTACGTTAAACTGACATAATAGACAAGATTATACTATTCTGAAGACACGGAGTTAAAGATCCTGTAATAACACAGATTTTTCCAAGCGGAGGAACCCCGACAACAATCTTCAGAGGTTTGAATATTATTTTAATGTGTTGCGGCTTTCTGCCATTATAATGCCCTATAGAACAGCGCCGTCTAATAAATAAACCAGCCCGTGTTTCATTCTAATTTTTTAACCAGTTAAACATCAACTACCGCATCTTTACGTCGTATTAAGTGGCGGTTTTTTGATAACTTTTTTGCGCTATTGTTTATTTGGCTGATATTACAGTCAACTGTACTTCACAGCCAGTGTCCGTGTCGGGAAAAGGCGACAGCTACAGGCCGCCGGTGGTACTGCACCTGCCGGGAGTTGTAAGTGAGACATTGGGAGTCTGAATTATTTAACGGTGGAAAATGAGCTCCGAGGAGGCGGCAGCTCCAACAAAAACGGGAACAGATGACGATGGCATGTCCTGGTGGTACCGGTGGATCTGCAAAATATCTGGTGTGCTGGGTGGCATATGTAAGTATCTAAATATGTGCCATAACTGTGACAGGTGTATCATTGTGTGATGGTATCTGAAACCTTTCCAAGTGCTGATACCCATTTACACTTAACATAATCAATAATTTCTTTCAACAAAGACTACTTTGATCAAGAAACTCACACTAAGGTGCTGTATTCAATTGTGAAGGTCTATTACAGAGACTTTTCATTTCAGAACTGTCATGGTAACACAGGTGTCATAGCAACAGCAACTTTTTCTTCTCATCCCTTGTTCACGTCATCTTATTCCTTTGTCCTGTCGTGTCTTTTGTTAAAAAATTCAATGTCCTTGTTGTCCAAAAAGACCCCAAATTTAACATTATGATAGTCAAGAAGCAGGTTTTATATTTTTTGTCTCCAACCACTCACACAAGTCTTTTGTGAAGAGTTGCTTGGGCTATTGACTTCTTTGCTTAGAAGGAGGTCTGAGGATCAATAATACACTTTCTCAGTTTATGATACAGAATGATTTGACCTCAGGCAGATACTCTAATTAATAGATTACATACAAAGGTTTCAGTGTGCATAAGACAAACATTTTCCTCCACTGCTGTGTGTGAGTGTTGTTTAAGCGTCAGCCAGCATCAATAGTTCTCTGTCCTCTACCAAAAATGCTGAGACATGGATGATAGATGCAGCTGTGCAGTCAAGCCCAACAAATGCTCCTGTTACTTCAGCTGCTCTGCACAGATTGTCTGTCATTTTTGGGGTTTTACTGTTGGCTCGATCTGTTAATGTAACAGCCACTCTGCACGAATGAGATATAAATCCTCTATTCAAACCATTTGTCCCAGTTTAAAGTGGAATAATAAAGTCCGATATTAAATCTGTTCTCTGACACCACAGAAAAATGTGATATTAAAGGTACAGTGTGTAACTTTTAGGGGCATCTCTTGATAGTAATGCAATGTAATCTACATAACGATATTATCAGCGGTGTATTTAGACCTTACAAAATGAATTGTATTGTTTTTATTACCTTAGCATTAACCGTTTTTATCTACATACACTGCGGGTCCCCTAACATGGAAGTCGCCATTTTGCACCATCGTGTTTATACCTAAACGGACAAACTGCTTTATACAGCGCGTTTCGTCACTACGTTGTCTCCGGCAACAACATGCTTGTCCTGTGGCGGCTACCGTAGTTTCTCTGTGCGTTTCAAATGATAGTGCTGAGCAGTAAACTGAGCCATTGGTTGCAACTTGCAATCTCACCACTAGATGCCACTAAAATCTACACACAGCACCTTTAACCACCAAGCCAAATTTGTATGATAAAAAAAACGACAAATAAAATAAGTTATACATTTCTTGGAAAAACAGGCAGGATTCTTGGATTCTCTGCTCTTGCGGGAAAACTGTCGGTCTCTCTGAACCTTCAAATACAGAGCAACCTGCATGGATGCTAGCGATTGTTATTCATTTATTATTTTAAATAATTATTTAATGCATTGGTAGATGCGAAAAGTACAAATTATGTACAAAATCTCTCTTTCTGTCTCTCTTATAGCATGTGCCACAATGGGAGTTTGGAATTGCGTGACGGTGAATCCCTTAAACATTGCAGCTGGAGTCTGGATGGTGTAAGGACATTATACTTTTTAGTTATATATATACTTTATTTAGTTTTAGTTTATGTATGTTAGCATGAAAAGTGGTCCTTAAGCTGTGAGTTTAAAGGGGACATATCATAAAAATCTGACTTTTTCCATGTTTAAGTGCTATAGTTGGGTCCCCAATGCTTCTGTCAACCTAGAAAATGTGAAAAAGATCAACCCAGTAACTCAGTTTTGGTAAACCATTCTCTTCAAGCATGTGAAAAAATAGCTCATTGAAATTTGTCTCCCCTTGTGATGTCAGAAGGGGATCTTATAATAATAATACCGCCCCTTAATCTGCTCTATCCAACCATGGCACTGCCATTTAGTGCAGAGAGAGAACAAAATAATTGACAGCACAA
The DNA here is from genome assembly GCF_027580225.2 of Misgurnus anguillicaudatus. Taxonomy (NCBI): domain Eukaryota; kingdom Metazoa; phylum Chordata; class Actinopteri; order Cypriniformes; family Cobitidae; genus Misgurnus; species Misgurnus anguillicaudatus. Next base: position 32,475,613 of record NC_073345.2, read on the forward strand.
TTGAGTTTCAATATCAACGAATCACCATCATGGCGGTCAGTGTTTGCATTTCATCAGCTCATTTGCATTTAAAAGGACACATTGCTTACACATACAAAGTGGCAATTTAATGCTACAATAAATGATCTGTTGGGTTTTTTGAGCTTAAACTTCACATACGTACTCTGAAGACACCAAAGATTTATTTTACATCTCAAAAAAGTCTTGTGAAATGTCTTCTTAACTGATTTCTTCTTCAGGTTAACAGCATTTGTGCTGTTTCTCTGTGAGGTCCCCTTCTGCTGTCAGTTTATTGAGTTCGCAAACGCAGTGGCGGCGCGTGCAGACAGATTAAAGCCGTGGCAGAAAGCTCTCTTCTACTGCGGGTGAGCTCCAGTTTCCATAATTTCTTATCTAGTACCTAATTATCTCCTAAATTAAAACTGACCCAAACCTTTTTCCTCAGGATGGCACTTTTTCCTATTTGTCTGAAGTTAAACATTACCACTCTCTTCGGGAATGCCATCGCCTTTGCCACTGGAGTGCTGTATGGACTCGCATCCCTTGGAAAGAAGTAAGTGGGATATCTGGTCTTAAACCCATTTACATTCACGCTTTTATCCAAAGTGACTCTTATTCTGCACTTTTTTTAATCAATATGTCTGGGGTCTGCAACAAACGATCAAATCGATGATAATCTTTTATGTAATTCGATGTCAACATGCTCCCGCACCACGGTCAGACAGCTCAGATATGTACTAGCTTTATACAGCGCTACCTGTGCGCTTATAATTAAAGGCAGGTGCTGTTCCGTCATACATTTTTTGTTCTTTATAACTATAATAATTAAAACTCCCAATTAAGTAAATATTTAAGTTTTTATCTGATTAATCGAAAAAATAATCGGCCGATTAATCGATTATGAAAATAACCATTAGTTGCAGCCCCAAATATGTCTACTTATTGGGTTTGAACACACAACCGTTGACACTATGCTCTACAAATTGAGCTACTTTTCTTAAAGCCAATCTCACTTACACTAATTGTAGCATTTAAACATTATGGGGTAGTTTTTTATGTTATGTCCGTCTTCATCTGCACTGCAAAAAATTATTTGCAAGAAAAAAAATTCTTAGTATTTTTGTCTTGTTTTCAGTTAAAATATCAAAAAATTCTTAAATTAAGATGCTTTTTTGTTGAGCAAAACGACCCAAGAAAATAAGTAGTTTTTAGACCAAAAATATCAAATTTAATTGATTTTGTGCATAAAACCAGCCATACATCTGCCATACATATATTTTTTCGCTTGTTTTATGCACAAAATCACTTAAATTTGATATTTTTGCTGTGTGTTAATTATAAATGAGGTTTATTACTAAGTTCGAGAGAAGCATGGTCTAATAATCCAACCAATCAGTGAGAAGAAGTCTCTGTATGTAGCTGTCCCTGGTCTCTGTCCTGTGTCAGTTTTTGCAACATCCCTCCTCCATCCCATCACCTCCATCTCAGCTGGTATCTATCCCAGTTAAGAAGCGGAAAATACTCTGGGCTCGAGAAAATGAGTTTAATTGCATGAAAACTCGTGAATTAATTTAACTACTATAGTTATTGATAAAACTCTTTTTCTCACTTTCAGAGGTGATGCGGTGAGCTACGCCCGGTTGCAGCACAATAAACAGGGTGATGAAGAGAAAGTTACAGGCACCACAGATGGTTCTGTGCCGTGAATCTCTTTCTTCACCTCCTCCTTTACTCCTCTACCTCCATTTCACCTCCCTCTCTTTGTGTGTGTGTATCCTGACTGGAGTGACCATCACTTCATTGTTGGATTACAGATATACCATATGCTCTTTTGATCAGTGAAGTAATTGGGTTTTAGGTGAATATTTGATTTAAACTCTAATGCACAATTTAGTCTTTTTGTATTTATTGAATAATAATTTTGTCTTGCATTATGAAAATCGTATCGGGTTGACCTTTGATTTTTAACTTTAAATGTTTTTTGTGTTTCATTCGTGAGACAAAAAGTTGGAGAAATTAATGCATTAACTATCGTCACCTGCCTCATATTTACATCAAACAACCTCAGCACCAGCACAGGGATTTCAAATTATGGCCATTGGGATTTTCCCACAATTCTTTGCGCTGCAGATGATCACAAACAGAAGCATTTGTGACGTGTAAATCCGTTAATACACAGAATTATAAGTTTAAGCATGGTAAAACGTGTTTTAACAATTGCAGGGATAAAAAACTGAATCTGTGAGTGTTTATGTACCTCTGTTAACAGGCCTTTGCCCTAAATCCTGCGCTGCAGCATGATGTGTTTATCAATGCTGGAATGTATTTTTGCTACGCTGCTTTAAAATCTCACATTCATTGATTTTTGGCGGATGAGTATTTGTGTATAAGTGTGTACTGGTTGTTTCATATAAGAACTTGTAATTGTGAGTGATGGGTTAGATTTTAAGGTTGCCCGAAGTTTACTCTGCGTCTTCAGGAACTTGTGTGTGTTTCTCTAAAGTTGTTCATGTCTTGCCATCTAAAGAAGGGCTTTTTATCTAGAACAAAAAATAACTGGGATGCTTAATGATGCAGTGATGACATTTTGCATGTTTTGTCAAAGACGGTTGTGCAGAAAATGATTGTCCTTCTCCACATCAAGAAGCATATATTTAACATTTATTACAGTTCTGAAATCTTAACAGTTTTAAAAACTAAAACGATTCTTTTTCAGGCAAACAAACTAAACTGAACCAGTCTGGTCCCAACACTGAACACTATGAAAGCCATCATTAAAGTCTGTGTAAAGTCCGATATTAAATGTGTTCTGTTAGTCACACCACAGAAAAAAATTTGAATGATTAAAAAACGCCACGTAAAAAAGTAAGTTAATAAAAATCTTGGAAAAATAGGCCGGATTCTCTGTTCTCAAACGCTGGGAGCGTGTCCGCGGTCGGCGCCGAAGCCACGCCCACTCGCGGAAAAGTCCAAGGGCCTATGGGCGGGGCCATTCTTGGAGGCTGCAGTGCGTCACTGAGCAACTGTTTTAGCTCTTCCCAAATAATCTTGAACACAGAAATGTGGAAAAACTAATGGTTTAACTTCACGATTCAGTAGTACTACATAGTTCACAGGCTTTGTAACATGTTTCTGCAAAATATTTCTAACATTTATAATGTGTTTACAAACAATCCTCTGAAATGACTTTACACAAACTTTAAAAAACAAACAAGACTAACGCTCTTTATTGCTGAGGTCATTCTGTACTGTTTCTACTTTAGTGTTCATACGGTTACAGCATTTATTCTGTATTGAAGGTCACATGCTGTCTCTAAACTTTTTATAATATTGACATGCGGTGAAAGTTAATTTTCATGTTTAGCTGGATGCTAGTCTTTTACTAACACTATTGAGCTTTTGCATTTGTGAACCAGTTTGGTCTCCAAGTCCACCAGCACATTAATCTCATTATACAGATGGGATTTAACTCACATTTCCAGTATAGTAGGACTATCTGTTATTAACTTTGGTAGACATGTAGTTGTGTTTATAGCAACACTTGATTTACAGTCAAAATGATCACATATAGACACTATTGCTTTAAAATATGGCAACATTTAGTAAGTGATAAACCTAAAAAATAAAAAGTCTTTAATGTAGCTAAGCTATGATCCTGGCTCTGTGTGTAATGTATTTGTTTGATCAATGAATGTAACACATTGCAATGATGCATTAAGGAATCTCATCCATGATGATGTTTTCCCCATGTGATAAATAAAGTAATCCGTTTTTGACTTTTCACACTCTGTCTGTTTTTCCTCTGTGTATGCGTTTATATTGGGATTCAATATTCAAACTGTGAGGTCTTGTCTGCTGTTCATGCCTCAAATACTATTGCTTTTATTAAAGTTTGCATAATACACAAATATTAAGGAAACAAAATTTAATAGTCTGCCTCCAAAGTTGTGTAGTGATGTTCACAGCATGACTAAAATGATATTTCATTGCATTAGAAACATTTAAGAATACAAATCTTTCTACTATTATAATAAAATAAGACATGTAGCGAAATCTTGTAACGTAAAAACAAGGGTTGATGCAGTTTAATATTAATTCAAATTGATTCAATCGATTCAAATGTTGTTTAATATCAATTCAGACATTGTGGTCAACATCAATGATAAGTTAAAAGTCAACTAATTTTAAACAAGACGGTAACATTTATATTACCCAAAATAAAAAGGTTCACTTGTCAAACTCTCAAACTGACTTTGTGTGTCTGAACAACCGTTATAGACCAACACAGTATAAACAATGCTTTGAAACAATGACACAAGAGCACAGAGTTTATATTTTATAAGATTTATAAGATTTCTCAAAGGGGCCAAAGTGTCTAAAATTCAATCAGATGAACAGTTTAGACTAACATCAGTGAAACAGCATTTGAAGGATTATAAACTGAGATTACGAATAAACAGGCATCATTAAGACATCTAACAAATATATATTTATATATGTGAAGATTACAAGTCTCTTTTTTTGCATGAGATCACTTGTTTTTTACAGGGGCTTTGGGTTTCCGTGGACTTTTTGGCTCTTTACCCAAAGATCTGCTGGCTTTAAGCTCCGCCTCCCACTGCTTCTTTACTAAAGTATACAACCTCATGGTAGCCTGAGCATCTTGAACCTGTGAAGCACACACAGACACACAAATAAAACAACAGCAGAACAAACAAACAAAAAAACACAGTGGAATTGTGTGTACAACTATTAAAAAACATATAATAACGTGCACTAGTCTAGGGAGGTGGGGTAAAGCAATTTTTATCAGAGCTTCTCAGTGATTATAGTCCCGTCCGAATGCTCCATTTCAGTAATTATTACGGACAATGTCAGTAAAGATTACGGCGACTCTTACCTTCTGCAAAAAGGGTTTCTTTCAAATATAAAAGTGCTTGAAGAAGCATTTACTTGCGTTCTAGCCAGAAAAACAAGTCAACTGCAAGTCAGTTTGAATACCACGACACAAATTCCCTTCTCAGAGGCACTGAACTGTTTCTGAAACGGACGTTCTCCCCAAACTAAAATTTATGACAGTGTTTCGAGTTTTTCTCATCTGTGTCATGATGTTTGCACATGTGATATCAGGAAGCAAGGTAATGTGCACGTGACGATGAGAGAGCGACGTAATCGAGTTACCCCTCCCACTTCTGAATGTTTTACTGAGATTTCTAATCCCGTGCGAATTGACCATCAATATTAGAGACGTATTGTGGTAAAATTACATTACGCCATCTCTACCCCCGTAAAACTAATCCCGTCCGAATAGGGCTTAGACAATTAAAGGCAGGGTGCATGATCTCTGAAAGCCAATGTTGACATATGAAATCACCTAAACAAACACGCCCCTACCCCAATAGAATCTGGCCCTTCTTTTGATAGACCCGCCCCACACATACGCAACCAAGGCAATGATGTCTGTTAGTAGACACGCCCCTTACTGCTGATTGGCTACAAGTGTCCCTTTTCAAAAGCGTTTTTCAGAAATCGTGAACTCTGCCTTTAAGTCGCTTTTCCATTGTTTGGTACCACTCGGTTCGGCACCACACGGCTCGCTATACTTTGGCTCGCTTTGCTTTTCCACTGCAGTTTAGTACCGCTTAAAAAAAAAGTGGGTGGGATTAGAGACTTATTGTTACAGTTGCGCTGCCTCTACCGCCGTGACATCCTCATAAACGTAACACAAATGGAGTGTGTGAACTTGTACAACAAATGATGACATCATTTGGTTTGCTCGATGGCACACACGGGTAAGCTAATCTTGCCTGTTAGAATGATGCTGGTAGTGATCTGCAGTAATTACACAAAGTTTAAGTATCAGTTGGAACCTCAACCAAGGTGGTACTTAAAAACAAATCAGGAACTACAAGTAGGTCCTATACACAGTTGAAACCCCCCCAAAAGTGAGCTGTACTTTCCAAAGGTAAAGCACCATTATTTCCTAAATTACATAAATGTGCATTTTATTTTCATTTGTCAGGGATACTTACTGATGAATGTTCACCCTTCTGTACTTGAACATTGAGAATCTCTTTGCATAAAACTCTCAATGCAGGACGTGCACTCTGAAACAGAGCAAATGACAAATCGATCAGTCACAGCAGACATACAGAAGATTCGGCTCTCGGGGACTGCAAAATAAACTGTTTTGGTAATACATACCTTCACCCTTTGCTTAAACGGTTTGTATTTCTGAGTGTCTCTGATCATCTTCTTCGGATGATCCAACAACAAAATCTTTAAATAAAACAAAGGTGTTTGGAATAAATCAGAGACAGATATGAAAAGAGGTTAAAATGATAAGCTCATTCAAAAACTATTTTGTACATCATCATGCTACAAACCAACATGCTGTTATTTTTTCACAGAACACAAAGTGAGATTTTTACATTTATCACTAGGGATGCACCGATATGGAAATTTTGGCCGATACCGATAACTCTTTATATTTGGGGGGCGATAACCGATATATATATATATAGGCCGATAAATATTCATATTATTTTCACAATGAAAAACTCGCAGACTGCGGACATCTTGTCTTTGCGCTAGACTAGCATACTCTTCATAAGCCCGCAACACGTGTCATTTTCGTGCTATGTCACAGAAAGCACCAATCAAAACTCCACATGGCCAGCAATGAGCAAGTGAAGTGGTTCAACAAACCAAAATAATCCATAATTTATCGGCTTTCATTTATCGGGCTAATTTTGCTATCAGACCGATAACCGATAATATTAAAAATAAGCAGTTATCGGCCGATAACGATATGTCAGCCGATATATCGTGCATCCCTATTTAGCACACAATTTAACCCAATGTGTCTTGGGAGTCCACCACAAGCTATACATTTCATCAGTGTATTTATTCCAAAAACCTTTCATGTTGTTAAAGGGACACTCCATTTTTCAGCTCCCCTAGAGTAAAATTTTTGATTTTTACAGTTTTGGCATAGCTTGGCATAATCCATTGAAACCGATTAGAACATTAGCTTCACGCTAATAACCAAAGTGTTTCAATATTTTATGATATTATGCCAAAAAATTCTCCCCTGCCATTGAAAGTAACCAAGGGGACTATTTTCGGGTGCTACGTAATATCATTGCACCTCCTGCAGCCATGTTACAGCAGCAAAGTCCTTGTTTATTACGCCAAAATGAGAGTATAGTTCCTAGTCATATCTGTCTAGAAAATGGCAACTTTTAATTTTCTGTCGGTCTTAGTACACAATGGGCCCTATTTTAACGATCTAAGCGCATTGTCTAAAGCCCACAGCGCAATGTCTAAATGGGCGTGTCCGAATCCACTTTTGCTAATTTAACGACGGGAAAAATAGTTTTTGCGCCGAGCGCATGGTCGAAAAGGGTAGGTCCTATTGTAATGGGAGTATTTTGGGCGTAACGTGCAGTAAACCAATGAGAGTCACAGCTCTCATCCCCTTTAAAAGCAAGTTGCGCTGGCGCTATGTCTAATCCCTATTTAGATGACGGACTTTGTAAACTGAAAAACTAAGCGGAGGTAGAAGATCCCCAGTTGAAGATTAATGTTAAATAATTGTGTTGTTTTTCACTTATATTGAAATTGTTATTTTTTTATTAAAACCTTTAAAACACGTTTTTTTTTAGTCATGGAAGTAAAAAGCAGGCTTGTAATTGCTTTAAATGTATGGCTATCCAATATCATCAAAACATAATTTACAAGTATGTAAGATAAGGTTTGTACTCTAAAAATACTTTATTTGTAACAAACAGGAGATAAAGAAATTACAAACGGCTCTCCTCACGTTTCAGCACTTTGGACAGCGGGTTTTTTAGCAAAGAGTTTTTTAAGCATTACTTACAAATGTTTCTCATCTCGCCATATAAACAGGTACATCATATACAATAAATCCGTGAGGTAGCATTAAAAAAAAAAACATTTAAAAACAGACGCATTTGTTTAAAGCAAAGCATTTATTTACTTATCAGGCTGCAGGTAAAGCAGCTCTTTGCGCCTTGTAACGTCTCATAATCAGTCCTCATTTATAAATATGTCCAAGAGACTCAATAATAATCTCTTAAATTCAATCCTTTAATCTTTCATATTTAAAAGCATTTTTGTGCTGCTGCGCATTTATGTAGTTTGTGATAAGCAAACCCGCGTTGTCCTCCCGTTTATAGGCGCATATTACTAATGCGCTCTTTAAATAACATAAAACATATTGCGCCATTGACTTTAGACTTTAGACCAGGTTTTTGTTGGTCAATGGCGTAGTCTATTTTAGTTGCCTCAAAATAGCAACGCGCCAACAATGCGCCTGAACACACCTCGTTTTTCAGACCAGAACGCCCATGGGCGCAAAGGGGGCGCAAATGCATTTGCTATTTAAACAACGCGGCGCCAAACGTGAAAATTAAGGTGGAAACTAGCGAAAGACACTTGCGTCGCGCATTGCGCTGCATTGCGCCGGGTGTAAGATAGAGCCCAATGTAATTACAGAACAATCAGGTTTAAATAGGAAAAATATTGAAACTCTTTGGGTATTTTTTAGCACAATGCTAATGGTCTAATCAGATTCAATGGATTATGCTAAGCTTTGCTAAAAGTGCTAACGCCAGACCTGGATTCCAAAACGGTAAAAGTCAAATGTTTAACTCTAGGGGAGCTGGAAAATGAGCCTATTTTCAAAAAAAAGTCGAGTGTCCCTTTAACACAATGCTCTACTAGTTGTAAATAACACTGTACCTTTAAATCATTGTGTATGGCGTGTCCCACTAAAATTCGTCCATTCATAATTTCAGCCACTTCCTTCTGTACCGTACGGATGTCCTCACCTACCAAACACATCATCAAGTCAGAGTCAGTTTGTATCCAAGCATCACTTAATTTATTTTTCTCCATATGAGAGAAACCTAAACTCCTAAGGTTTTTCCTGACCGTTTTTGATGTCATTCGGTCTGATGCCACTAACAGCTGTCCTGTAGTCTGTGACCTTCTCTGTGGGTTTGACGTATTTATCATAGATGCATTTGCCAAAATGGTTGACAATAGAAACTCGTGCTAGAATGCTTTCCTCTCCATCAGGACCGACGCCCACCATCTCACAATCTATAGCAACAGCACGGGTCAACCTGAAATCAACAAAAGAGGAAAGTGTTTACATCCAACAGAGACATTGTAAACTTACTATGAGAAAGGTCATCAAATAGTAATTCTCTCACCCCTCGAACCCGTGTTCCTTCACGAGTGCTTTCTCTGTGCTCTCGGTGTCACTCTTTATCATCCCATTACGTTTGCGCACGATGTCAGCAGCCTCGGACCCCACGGCAGCCTCGATGTCATCGGGATCAACATCATCAAACCAGATATCAGGCTCTGATGGGAAACAGAGAGAAATTGGTTTTAATAGATGCTTTAAACAATGTCAACAAAAATCAGCAGCTTCCTACAATTGAACTAGCTTAACTAAAAACGCCTTTTTGAGTGGTGGGGTGAAAAGGTGATATACATCTTCAAATTAATATAACTGCCATTTCTTTAGGTCTAGAAGCCTAATCTTGATCTTGTTTTAAAGAAGACACTTTAAAAAATTTTTACCAAAATGTCTGGAGGTGAAAATATTAAATATTTTTATGGCAGTTAACATGTATTGTAATAAATAGAAATAATGCAAAAAAAGTATATATTTTATACATAAAAGTATCACAAATAATTAGGTTTGTGTTACGCTTTTAGTGGTTTTACCAACAACTGCCACTAGAGGTCAACGTTTTGCTGCATACTCTTGTCACAAATTAATAAATGACTGTCACAAATGACTTCTAACTGTGGGTTTACACCGACGCGGAAGAGGCGGCAAAACACGCTATTAGTACCTAGTTGGACGCTTGAACATTTTGAGTTACTCGTTCATCCGTGCGTGAAATTTTAGGCATTCAAGACATTCACGAGTAAATTTGCGTCATGGGCGAGGCATATATAGCTTAAGTTGAGTAAACTTTCCAGATTGTTCGAACTCCTCACTCACTTTTTTCCAAACAAGATCCAGTCAATTCCTGTAATAGTACGAAGATGTCTCGTATAGCAAAAATGATTGTCCCCCATTGTTGTTTTGTTTTTCTGCCTCTGCTCGCTTCCTGTAATCACGTCACTGCTAGAGCAAGCCCCTGATTGGTTAACGCGGGGTGAAAATCCGCCAAAATTCAGATTTTTAAGCGAATCACCCATCAACGCTCAATTCGCAAGTTCCACACCGCGCCATTCGCGGCACAGGATGCCTATTCGCGTCTTTCCATTGACTTAACATATAAATCACTCGTGCTTGTCGCGTCTGGTGTGAACGCACCATAAAAGGTTTTGAAATATAAAAACTACATTCTTATGCTGCATTCAGACCAGCTGCGGTAGAGGCGTCAAGCGCGAGTGATTTCAGTTAAAGTAAAAGACGCGTTGACGAGCGTCTGGAGGTCTCGCGACAATTGAGCGTTGCCGCGGCAAACGCGTGAGTTGAAAAATTTGAACTTTAGCGGAAAAACGTGCCACGATAACCAACCAGGAGCATGCTCTAGTAGTGACATGATTACAGGAAGTGAGCGGAGTCGCAGAAGCCCCTCCCATGACATGAATTTCGGCGTGAATGTCTGATGTGATTGTGAACCCACGGCTACACTTTTTCAACAATATATAGTTTGTCGCAATAGATTAAAATTGACATGCAAAATGTTGAAATAAACTCCAGTTAAGGGGTTTTAATAAAATTGTTAGTTCTAGTCTTTGATTCTGATTGGTCAACAGCCTCGACTACCGTATTACTTACATATTTGTATACATTTGAATATTTGCAATTAACTTAAAAGATCTTTATATTTATATGATTTACTGTTGCATTTCACAGATGTGTCATTCACTTGCCAAAACAGGACAAAGTTAGTATAAAGATCTACATCATCACAAAATTCGACAGGACTGTAAAGTGCCTACAAATTCACACATAAAATAAAAGTTTTTAATGGAAAAAGACAACTTGTTAGTAAATAATCTAATTTTCCAAAAATGTCACAGTCGTTTAAAATAAAGCAGCAGTAATGTATATAAAGGTAAAGAATTAAAAACATACTCTGTGCTTTTCTTTTCCACCTCATCTACTTTCTTCTTCTTGTTCATTGGCCTCTCTTTATCTTTATTGTCATCCTTTCTTTTCCTTTTCTCTGATTTGTACTGTTTGTGTCCTGTTGAATCTTTGCTGTTCCTTGGATCTTCATCTTTCCTGGTTTTTCCGTGCCTCTCTGCAGCAGGTTTGGCAATTTGTGTGGGTTTATTCAAATGTTTAACTGGTTTCTCAGAGTCTTTTGACTGTGATGATGGTTTCTGAGGTTGTTTCCCTTTAACATTCACATCTTTTGGTTGTTTGGTGCTTTTAGGCTTATTATCAGGATTTGCAGCAAGAATCTGCAATAAAAAAATAATTTTCTGAATCATCATCTTTTAGCAGCATGTCATACAGAAATTCAACATGGCTGTCATGTCAAAAACAATCTCTTACCTGCAGCAAATTCTTCCAGTTACATGAAAACTCTTGTGCATCTGTTGGTGGCATGATGCTCATCTTTGTAGGTTTTGTTTCTTTTGAAGTCTGAGGTTTGGAGGGAAAGAAAGCCTTCTTTCCAGAGTGCTTCTTCTTCTTGCCAGTATTCTTTGATGGTCCATTAGCCTTAACAACGTCATCGTGTTTCTTTAATTTAACTTTAGACATCTTACAAGTCACAAAGAAATAAAACACTATACTAAAGTGTCGTACAAGGTTTCTTATTACATTAAGCAGTAACCCACTGCCGATAAAGATTTATGCGTTTTGTGTCCCCATCAGTTGATATTTACCAGTTGTTTACATGTATTTTGTAGCGTCACATGTCGACGTTAAATGACGGAATGTATAATAGCGCGGATAATAATAAACATTCAACAACCACTTATGTCTTCGTAAGAATGAATCAATTTAAAAATATTAAACGCAAATAAAACTGTCAGAATTATCTGTAACGTTACCATGAGACAAGCATGCTTGTAGAAGTTTCTGCAGTGTGCGTCACCGATGGGGTTCGTACAGAAACAACAATCAGTGAAACATCGTTCCCCTCTCAATCCGAAGAAGCCTTCGGAGGTCGTATATCCAGGCTCCATACATCATAAAGCCTGGTTTATTTAAGTTAACTGAGTATTACATTCACAATTCATGAACATATTACGATTAACTAAGAATAATAGTAAACTTTATAATTGTTAATATTCTAAAATAAAACTTGATGACGTATGCAGCCTAAACGTATAATAATAATAATAATAATAATAGTAATGTGTTCGTTGAAAGGTATTATCCTTAGAATATGAAACTAGGGAGATGTTTTACTGCATCAGATGAAACAAATTAACAATTTTTCAGAATATCTCATGGGTTGTGGACTACACTGCATGCGACACACCAACCGGATGTGATGTATTACAATGTTGTCCACTCAGGTTCGTGTGCGCAAGGTGACCATTATTAATACTTTCAATAATTCTTAAACTTTAATTATTGTAAAACTTTTATCATTAACAATTCTTTAAAAAAATATTATTGATAAAACGTAACAAATTATTAATGTAATATTTATATTGCATTATTTTTATTGTTGTGTTAAAATGTTTCCTCCAAAATTATTGTCCGTCTTTCTGCATTAGTGTTTATTGTTTGCATTCACTCGTTCATTGAATTCACCATGGTGAACGTACATGCCTAAACAATAAAGCAAGATTGCATTATCACTAGTTCCAGTTCCAGTATGTTTGTCTTTCCTGTATATTATTTTGTTATGTTTTATTATGATGTGCTTTTATATGATGCGTTTCTGTACGTTTTTATTTATTTATTGTTGTTTGGCTGTAAAGCACTTTGGTTCAACTGCCCGTTGTTGGAAATGTGCTCTATAAATGAATAAATGAAATGAAGTAAATAAGTAATGAAATAAGATATATTTTTTAGATGCAATATCACCACCACTCACAATTTATAAAAAAATATCACCACTGAGATATCAAAAACTCACAGCTAAACTCTGCTTTAAAAAATAGCTGGTGGATTTTCAGCTTGGCAAGTTCCCTAAAAGCGAAATATGACAGTGGATAGTCTTACAGACTTTTGTAATAATATGTTTATTAACATTTTTATATACAGCCATCCATATTTTATTTTCATGTTGAAAGTTTAAAACAGTGCAAAACAGACTAAAATTACCCTGAGCAGAGTAATGTGCGCTGTCAATATGCAGTATTTACATTTAAAAAATAGATAAGTAAATAATGCATACAATTAAAATATTCACATACACACTTCGTCTTAAACTTAAACCAAAACTTACATTTAAGCAGCATTTTGTTTTTTAATAAGCAAAAACACAACCTAATTTACATTAGTAGCCATAATATTCAGTGCTAAAATGCTTTGAACCGGTCAGTGGATTGAAGTTTAAACATACTTCATTCATAAAGACACTAAATAATACATAAAGTATTACTGTCTAATGTCTATATACAAACATTATAAAAGACAATCTTTTTTTTAAAGAAACCTTCATTCATTTGGTGCTACCGTCTAAAAAAATATATACTGCAATTTTGCAATTGTTGTGATAAACTGTCTTCATTTCAGTCACATAATGAGTAAAGAAAAAGAGTATTTTTCCAGTTCATTCATCACATGTTTGAAATGAAAGGTTAAGCACAATACATTGTGGTATAGTACATTGTGCTATATATTGTGTATTTTGGCATAAAGATGGAATATAGCAAACTTGCATAATGAAAACTGTATGCACTGTGCAAAAACAGTATGAGTAAAACACAAGTATCCTATGCCGAACATAACCAGTTATGGCTAGAAGGGATACAGCTACGGCCAAAATAAGGCCAAGAGTCTTGAGAGTTGTTTTACACTGCCCTCTAGTGAAGTTAAAGTGGAATGATTAAAATCTTATCTAAATACGGCATGAACTCAAAATCGACCCTCTTTACCATCTTACAAAAAGTCCCAGGTCTTTTTTCTAGGCACAATTCAGTAGTATTCATTATCTTTCAACAAAACTGACATCGCCTCTGTGACAACCTTTCTGTTCTGCTGATGTAACCAGAGGTCTCATGGGTGGGTAAAGATAACAGTATGATCATTGACATCATAACATTTCCAACCTTTTCACTTTCACAAACCAATCGGTTAAAGTCAAATCCTACACGATAGTCCTCCAGAACTTTCGTATTCACTTAACAATGTCTGCCAATGGGGACACCGTCTCACGTAGTCAATATTTGCAGCTTCATTTGTCCAAGAATCACCTACTTTGACAGGAAGAGTCATCTGATGGCAACAAATTACAGTTCATTTTGTTTATCACATGCAGTTTGTGGATGGGTTTATCAGACTGTATACCATAACAATAGACTGGCAGTGAAAACTGGGAAAAGCCAGGTCAGATTAGCACTTAGTTCCTCTCCACTTTTTGAATAGTATGTGAGAGCAGGTTAGTGATCGGTGTCCTCTGAAGCTTAAAAACTGAAGTTTCTAAGTACCGATTGAGTTATTTAGATATCGTGTTGTTTAAATACAGTCGTGCGGGTTTGGTTTAGTATACGGGTTTGTAAAGCAGTTGTCCATTGAAGAGTCTGCGTTGGATTTCTTTCCACAGCAGACTTCGTTCTCTCTGAGAACCCTTCATGATGCCGCGGTTCTCCTGCGCTCTGCGTGACAGGTAAGGGATGACCTCATTCACCGGACCGTAAGGAACGTACTTGTACACCGGAAATCCTGCCTGACCTGTTAAAAAACACATACTTATTTAGACATTGTACAGGTTACCTTAGTAAAAGTTTTATGCCATTTAATACCTTGCTGGAAAACCAATGAATGCAGAAAATAAAAGTTTGGGTGATCAAGTGACCCTGGACCATAAGAAGCATAGGTATATTTGGATTAAATAAAGAAATTTATGTCTTTTATGTCTTTTTTTCATATTAAACATGAACATCTGTTATTGCCACATGTTTTTTTATTCCCACGTACCCAATGGAAAACTGATCTGGTCACACATTCCCAGCAGCTGCCCAAAGTAAACTTTATTCTCTGTTGGAGAGAGACCCATCTCATTCATCCTGTACAGAGAAACACACATTAGCACAGATACTGAGCAAACATCAATCCATTGTGTGTGTGTGTGTGTGCGCGTTTGCGTGCGCATATACCACCGGCTCTAGACTAACTTTTCTAGGGTGAATTTGACTGTATCCTCATTGTGAGATGCCACCATGACATTTGCCGCCTTATTGAGATGAATCTCTTCCAGCACGTACTCCAAACACCTTTCAGAGAGAAAAAAATCATTAATCTCACCTTTAAGATTTTGATCAATAACAGAGATGGAGGAAAAAACAAATATAATCTCAAAATACTTGTTTTTTTTTTTGTGCCTGTACCATTGTTACATAATAGCTTTGACCTTGCAGTGTACATAAACAGGTGTGTATGTCTGTGTGTTAACATTTCCACCTTAGTAACATAAGAGATGTTGAAAAACAGGCTTAGCACAGACAGACAGACACACACACAGACACACAGACGTGTTTGTTATTAAAGACAGCAGTCATTTGACACCAACACCATCCTCTGGTACATTGTGTTATCACAGTGCCTCAGGAGGCATAAGAAACTGCTTGTAGCACATCTGTGTCTTCATAACTTAATCATGTTATTAACAGGATAATAACTTAGTAAATATAGCTAATAATGTGACTATTTAATGTGTAATATAAAAGGTAATTTTGTATGTACATTTTAATATAAAATATTTGTATTTTTTAAAATCAGCAAACTGTATCCATCTTTGCATGAACGTTAAAACATTTTAATAATACCCAAATGTATGTATTTTTTTGTAAAATCATTGTGGTTGTTTTCAAATGTTTTGTCAGCAAAGAAATGCAAAAACAGATTTGCTAGGTTTAATGAAGTAGAAAAATAGGAAATACTACTCAAAATGACTTATAAAAATGCATTTTAAATTACGTATAAATACTATTTCAAAATAACGTATAAATACTACTCAAAGTTACTTATAAATACTACTTAAAATTACATAAACACTACTTAAAATTACGCATAAACCCTTCTTAAAATTACGCATAAAATGCACTTTAAATAACGTATAAATACTACTCAAAATTACGTATAAACATTACTTTAAATTACTTATAAATGCTACTTTAAATTACGTATAAACACTTCTTAAAATGACATATAAACACTACTTAAAATGACGTATAAACAATACTTTTAATTACTTATAAATACTACTCCAAAAGACGTATAAACACTACTCAAAATTATGTATAAACACTACTCAATAATATATAAACACTACCTTAAATTACTTATAAATATGAACACTACTCAAAATTACCTATAAACACTACTCAAAATTAGTTATAAACACTACTCAAAATGACGTATAAGTACTTCTCAAAATTACGTACAAATACTACTTTACACTATGTATAAACACTACCTAAATTACTTAGAAATACTACTCCAAATTACTTAGAAATACTACTCCAAATTACGTATAAACACTACTCAAAATTACGTATAAACACTACTCAAAATTACGTATAAACACTACTCAAAATTACGTATAAACACTACTCTAAATTACGTATACACACTACTCAAAATTACGTACAGACACTAATCAAAATGACGTATAAACACTTCTTAAAATGACGTATAAACACTTCTTAAAATGACGTATAAATACTTCTTAAAATTACGTATAAACACTACTCAAAATTACGTATAAACACTACTCAAAATTACGTATAAACACTACTCAAAATTACGTATAAACACTACTCAAAATTACGTATAAACACTACTCAAAATTACGTATAAACACTACTTAAAATAACGTATAAAGACTACTTAAAATTACGTATAAATACTACTTAAAATTACGTATAAATACTACTTTAAACTACATATAAATATAGAAATACTACTGAAAATGACTTGAAAATGTTATAGCATTCGATTGCATTGGCAATGCAAAGGTCATGCCCAGGAAACACAAAAATAAAATGTACAGCTTGAATGTACTGTAGGTCACTTTGGATAAAACAGGCTGCCAAATGCGTTAATGTAAAATCTAATATAAATTTTCAGGACCAAACTATGACCCAATGAATACTGGAGCAGTATTTAAAGAGGGCGTACTTGTGGTACATCCTGTTGGTGGCTTCATAATCAGGGTTGATGGGATCTTCGTAACCGATTTCTGTTGCGCGGGATCTCTCCTGATACATGTACGCTCCACGAACCAGCTTGGCACCGAAGTACCAGCCCTCCCGACGCGAGAGCTCCACATCTACTGACACATTATCATACGCCTCCTGCACACACAAACACAGTTCTTTTATTGTCATGTGAACCATCACGCAAACCAGACCAACAAAAAAAAAGCCATATGGAATTTGTATTATAAAAGCAATATAGTGCCTGAATCTGAACAGACGTTTCTATAATAATTCAGTCTGTTATAAATGTATGACATAGATGTCAAAAACACAAAACCTATAATCCATCACATTGTGGCATGTGAATAGAGACGTCTGGGCGTGTAGATGCGGATCAGAGTTCTTTAGGTGATTAGCAGGCTTTAAAACACAAATGAGACTTTACCACAGGCGTCATGAAGAACACATGAGGAGTGTTGGGCCCGGTAATATCGTTTTTAAGTGTATGTTAACGTAACTCACTTTAAGGTAACACTGGTAGGTGTTAAAGATGTTGGGCTTTTCTCTATTAAAGATCCTTTGCATCTCCAGGGTCAGTCTGCTGATCGCTGGCTGGAAATACGTCTGCTCTGCGTCCACCATCAATCTCACACCGTTCTCCACAGCGTGCTGGAACACACAAACACACAATTATACAATGCCCTACATTGTGCAATTTAGTAAACACAGTTACATAACCATCTGTAATCCTCAAGGGAATGTTCCTTCTCACAAAAGAGGATTTTAAACCAGAGGCTATAACATAAAGAACAGCAGTCAATCAAATTTAAAGTAGAAACAAAATGTTAAATTCCCCCTGAGGCAAAAAAAAAAACACGCACACAGGACGCAAAAACTGTACTTTCCACTACTGAATGATTTGTCAGTCATACAGATAATATTTGGACATTGACATTATTTTCAGCTGATAATACAGCTGCTTTGTAATACAAAGATGGTAGTTTAAAATATTCTGATGAATATTCCACTTTCATAAACAATCTCCAGTTTCGCCAAAAATATTAAAATATGCACTTTTAAACCACAACTTCTCATCTTGGACTAGACTTGTGATGCACAAGCTTGACCTCATGTATTATGCAATCACATCGAAAGGTCACGCATGATGTATGTGAAACTACTGATAGTGTTTAAAGGTGCAGTGTGTAAATTCTAGCGGCATCTAGTGGTGAGGTTGCGAATTGCAACCAACGGCTTAGTCCACTGCTAATCCCTCGCTTTTAAAACACATAGAGAAGCTACAGTAGCTGCCACCGGACAAACATGTCATCGTCAGAGACAACTTGGTAAAAAAATGTCCTTTAAGGGCTTCTGTAGAAAAATGGCGGAACAAAATAGTGGCTTCCATGTAAGGGAACCCTCTGTGTATGTAGATAAAAAGGTCTCGTTCTAAGGTAATAAACACATAACGGTTCATTATAAAAGGTCTTTATACACCCCAGATAATATAGTTTTGTATATTATTTTGCATTTCTGTCAAGAGATCCTTCTAAAAATTACACACTGCACCTTTAAAAGTGTGGAGAAAAAAGTTAAAAAAATACCTCACTTCAATCAAAATGTCTGAGAACAAAAATGCCGATGTATGTCTATAATTCATTTTCTTTTTTAATGTCCTATAATTTTTCTATGATCTCTTTCCCCGCCAGCGTTTTAAAAAAAAGTTGCCAGCATTTTTCATGATTTTCACAACTTTAATGCCTTCCAGATAATGTTCTTCTTAAAATATAAACATACAATATATCAAATGAAAAAACAGTGGCTCTGCTTTCAAAAAAATATCCTATCTTCATTAGTTCTCTTTTTATCAAACATTGGTAAGTTTCTTTAAAAACACGAAATTTTGAGCAAAAAGCTGACATAATCCCTTTTTTTTATTGAACAGATATCAGATGCAGAGCGATCTTCAAAACGTACATGGACATACAGCTGTTGCCCTAGGACGATACTTCAGGGTTTTATAAGTTAGATAATAGTGGTATTGCTTTAAGCCGGAAATACTCATCATTGGCAGGGAAGCGTTTTCTCTTAAAGGAGTAGTCCACTTTAAAGATGGGGCCCATTGACTTACAATAGTATTTTTTTCCTACTATAAAAAGTCAATGGACCCCATCTTTAAAGTGGACTACTCCTTTAATTGATGAGTTAACTCGTCAATGGCGGGGAAAGAGTTAATGATAAACACATGGTTGTTCTGTTTTGTATCTTTTTTGTTGTTATTATCATTTGTCATTATTTGTTACTTGTACATTTTGAGCATCAAATAATAATAAAAGAACATTACCAAATAAAGCTAATAAATGTAAAAAAAAGTTTGGAGAAAAAGGAGCGTTTAGATGTTGTTGTATGTGAAATGATACTAATAAATGTCTGTAACAAGTCTGTTTGAATAAATCATTTAACCTCTTAGTTACAATAAAGTTCAGAAACTCAAATACTGTGTGTTACTAAATAGGAAAGATCTGGTGAGGATGATCAAAATAGACCCAGCTAAATCACACACCACAGGATTGAATTCATATGCATATATTAGAATAGAAAATACAAATACAAAATTTCAAACACTTAGCTCATTGTCATCTGTTAGTCCTTAGTTAGGTCCTTGCTCAGTCCTTTTAGAACCATGAGTAATCCAGAGTAATCAACGTGAGTTATCCAAAAAATTGATAAATCCCAAGATTGTCCATTAAAATGTTGAAGGAAAAACCCCCCAAAAAATCCAATTGTCTCTTGAAACTCAGCAGCAATTAAATCCACTTTTAGTTCAACAAGGAGACACAAATATTCTAGAAAAGGGATTTCAAAAACTAATGAAATCCTCCAGAATCACATTGTAGGTTTGAACAGCATGCTCCATCTCTAACCATTTCCTACTTTATTTTAGGCCTTCCCTCCTCCCAGGTGTAATCCTTTAAAGTAAAAGTCTCTTCCCCTACAATAGGGTTTCAACCTAAAAGTCCTCAAAATTAACCACATAAAGGATGTTTTAGATAAGGCAAACAAACTCAAACACCACCAGCTTAAATAAACAGTGAACTTAAATTAAGGCCTGAAACACAAATAAAATCATATATATGCATTAACAAAATTATGCTTTTTTTTATACAACCCAAAAGCAAAAATAAATGCAAAATATTTTTTGGTGGCCTTAATAATGTAGCAAGGCTACAGAGTCCCCCCCCCCGCCAGCGGCTACATAGGGAGAGTTCCCCAGAAAGGTTTTAAATTGACAACATTCACTGTATCTTCCTTATCATCTGGATGAATCCATCTGACTCGGTAATTCACTGGCCCAAGCTTCATCTTCACCCTGGCTGGCCCTGACCACCTTGGGGCTAGTTTAGAGGAGAAATAATCAGAAGCCTTGGAAAGAGGATGAGCCCTTACCCAGACCAGATCTCCCACTTGAAAGTGTACATCTCTCCTGTGGGTATTGTAATACCTGGCTTGTCGAAGTTGAGCTTTCCTCACAGATCTTTTAACCTCTTCAGCAAGTAGTTGTTGCCTTTCTATTATAGAATAGGAAAATTGAGAGGGATTTGGAGAATAATTGATAAGTCTCTCCAATGGACCCTGCAGGGGTCTTCCTAAAGTGAGTTCTGCAGGTGTCTTGTTGGTAGTTTCATGTTTGGCATTATTCAGTGCAAATCTGAACTCAGATAGCCACTTGTCCCACTCTCTGTGATTTTCCCCCACATAAGAAGCCATCATGGTTTTCAGAGTTTTGTTGACTCGCTCGGTGAGGTTTGTCTGTGGGTGATAACTTGTAGTTAGTTTCTGAGTAACACCCCAGTTTTTGCACAGATCAACCAAGAGCTGACTAAGAAACTGTGGGCCTCTATCAGAAAGGATGTACTTGGGCACGCCCCATCGATTAAAGATTTCATCCTTCAAAATCCTACAAATGCGTGGAGTCTTACTATCTCTTAAAGGGAATAGCTCCACCCACTTTGTGAAATAGTCAACCACCACAAGGAGATAAATGTTGCCCTTCTTACTTTTTGGAAATGGCCCCATGAGATCGATGCCAAGCATGTGACCAGGTTCGTTCACTTCAGTTGATTGAAGAAACCCCAGGGGTTTGGTATTCGAAGGTTTGTACTGTTGACACACAACACATTCTTTCACATGTTGCCACACATCCTTTCGGACATCTGGCCACCAGGCCACCTCCAAGATTTTAAGAAGAGTTTTCATTTTCCCTAGATGAGCTCCTAAGGGATTGTCATGGAAATAGCCGAGGAAAGTAGGGGTAAGGGATTTTGGGACTACCAGCTGGTACTTAACACCATCAGCGTTTGGAATAATTCGGTAGAGTACACCCTGTTGAATTTCCCATCTTATTCTGTCACTTTTCTCATTCTTTCCATCCACTTTTTCCATTAACTCCTTCATTTGCTTATCTTGCTCTTGGGCAACTTGTATCTCAGCCAGCGAACTTGGTAAGTTAAAGTTCCATGATGAGGTCTTCACCACATATGCAGCCAAAACAGCATGATCTTCAACAGATCTAGATAGGGCATCTGGTACCACATTCATTCTGCCCTTTCTATATTGAACTTGGAACTGAAACCGTTGTAGCCTCAAAGTCCACCTTGTGAGTCGAGAAGTGGTCTTTGGAGAATTAAAGGCCCACGTCAGAGCTGCATGGTCAGTGTATACCACAAAAGGTACACCCTCCAAATAATGGTGCCACTTTTCAACTGCCCACACAACAGCCAAACATTCCTTCTCTGAGGTGGAGTAATTCAATTCTGCTCCCCTCAGACTCCTTGAGGCATATGCGATCACACGCTCCTCATTATCAATATTTTGTGAAAGTACAGCTCCAAGTCCTGTAGAACTGGCGTCAGTTTGTACTTGAAAAGGATGGCTCAGATCTGGTTGGGCCAGCACAGGGGCTTTCTGTAGGGCTTCCTTCAGCCTCTCCATACTTTGTTGACATTTTTCCGTCCATTCCCATGTGACACCTTTTCGCTGTAACTGATACAAAGGGGCAGCAAGCTCTGCAAAATGTGGGATAAACTTGTGGTACCAGCCTATCATGCCTACAAACCTCTGTAATGAATGAATGTCATGAGGAACAGGGTAGTTGGTGATAGAGCTTGTCTTTTCTGGGTCTGCTTCCACCCCTTTTCCAGAAACAACATGGCCCAGGAACCTCAATTCATTCTTAAGAAAATGGCATTTCTTCAAATTCAGGGTCAAGTTGGCTTGGTGGAGTCTTGAAAAAATAGCTTCCAGATCTTGAAGGTGCTTCTGCTGGGAAGGTGAGTATACAATAATATCATCTATATACACAAAGCAGATTGTCCCCCTTAATTCACCAAGGACTCTTTCCATAAGACGTTGAAATGTAGCCCCTGCATTTTTTAGACCAAATGGCATGGTCAAAAAATGATATATGCCAAACGGAGTGATGAAAGCAGTCTTCTCGCGACTATCCTGGTCCATTTGTACCTGCCAGTACCCAGATTTTAAATCCAATGTGCTAAAATATTTTGCCCCGTGCATAGATTCCAAAATATCATGAATAATGGGCATAGGGTAAGCATCCTGGGGTGTTTTTGCATTTAACTTTCTATAGTCAACACAGAAACGTAGGCTTTGATCAGGTTTTGGAACGAGGACCACTGGGAAGGCCCAAGAAGACTGTGAGGGCTCAATTATGCCTTCCTGAAGCATCCTGTGAACCTCCTGCCTAATAACATCCTTCTTCAGAGGTGAGACACGATAGGCCTTGCACCTTATGGGTATGTCATCGGTTGTCATGATCTTGTGGGTGGTAAGGTTTGTCTTCCCCAGCTTGTCTGAACACACAGAAGGCCAAGCATACAGAAGTTGTTGCACCTCAGGGGGATACCTTAGTATCAGATCATCAATTAAAGTTGGCACCGTGGTAATCAATTGCTCAGGCACTTCAGAGTCCAGGGGTAAAGCCATGTACAAGGTGACTACATGTTCCTCTTGCTGGCTCCATAACTGTTTTCCTAGAGGCTGGCTAAGAAAAGGAAATACTCTAGCTCTTCCATTAATGCATAGTTCATAGTTATATTCGGCCACATGTACTCGTACACCAGTTTGACTAAGAAAATCCAGGCCTAAAATAAGTGGAAAAGCCAGCTGTTCATCTGCCATCACATAGGTATCAACAGTCCACACTAGTCCATGCCACTCATAAGTAATAGGAACTCTACCTTCTGATTTTTGTGCCTTTCCATCAGCTAGCATAAATGTTCTGTTGGAGTGTTTTTGTATTTGTTCACCTGGTTTAGCCAGTGCTTCCCACAACTTCCTCTGCATTAAAGTAAAAGTGGAACCAGTATCTAATATAGCTTCAACTTGTCGTCCTTGGATACTAATAGCAACTCGAAGCAATGGAGGGGTTGTAGAGTGGACTAAAGCAAGATGTTGGGATTGCCCAGTAGTGGGTTTAGGAACATTAACATGTCGTACTGTTGGATTCTTCTTTCCTTTTTCACTGCCCTTAATTTGATTTACTTTGGCCCAATAATCTCTCTTAGAATTAAGGTCTCTTTCTACCATTGATCCAACCTTAACTAACTGTTCTACTGTATGCACAGCACCACGTAGGCTTCCAGCCAAAGAAGGGTTGCAGTTATTCAGAATCCTTCTTACCATTTCCTCCTCAGGGAGATCATTTTTCCACTTCAGACACAATGCCCTATAGTCATAGGCAAAGTCTCTAATACATTGATTAGGCTCCTGGATCATAGCTTTGAGTTGTTCTTCTACCTCTGTAAGATAGTCAGTGGGTAAGAATGCTCCTAAAAATGCATTTTTAAAATCCATCCAGTTGTGGATCTTACTTCTTTCTGCAAGCCACCAGCTCCTGGCTGGACCAGAAAGAACAGCATTCAGCGTAGCTATAAGTTCAATGTCTGACATATGTCTGAGTGTTAAAAAATTCTCACAACGCTCCACAAACTCTACCACATCACTGGTTTCTCTGGCTTCACCAAAGTGTGGAAACTCAAGATTAATTGGAGGTTTGGGATAGGAAGTAGGTGGCTGTGCTGACTGCCCAGTGTCTGAAGCAGAAGCTCCAAAAGAAAGACGTGCCACAGGGGTGCTAGTTTTTCTTATTAGGGCAACTTCCTTTTTCCATTGTTCATCCCTTCTCTGAAGACACTCTACAACAGCATGTTCTAGCTTATTCAGAGACCTTTGCATTAATTCTTCAATATCTTCAAACCGCTGATCCAGAGTTTATCTGAAGGCAGTTTCTCTATTAAGTGCACTTTGATTGTAAGCTCGAAAATCATCTTTTAATGTGGAAATTTCTGTATATAATTCTTGAACAGATTGGGTGAGGGTGTTTATTTCAGAATCCATTCTCTCAATATCATTTCCTATAGGATTCAAAGGTGGCTGGCCTTCCTCATCACTCTCTTCAGCCTGACTGTTAATGTACAGCTCACTTAATAGAGAACTGATTTCAACAACATCCCTGTAGGTATCTCTAGGTGAAACAGGCTGGAAAGGAAGAGACTCTGCAGCCCCCACATTATCTACATGAATGGACTCTGTCTCTGGGTTTGAATTAAAATTCTGCATTGTAAGAACAAAAATAGTTAACCCACAAAATATAATTCAATCACAATCCACTCAGTAACCAGTAACACAGTTCACAAAACACATGAGTCCCCGTACGGGCCACCATCTGTAACAAGTCTGTTTGAATAAATCATTTAACCTCTTAGTTACAATAAAGTTCAGAAACTCAAATACTGTGTGTTACTAAATAGGAAAGATCTGGTGAGGATGATCAAAATAGACCCAGCTAAATCACACACCACAGGATTGAATTCATATGCATATATTAGAATAGAAAATACAAATACAAAATTTCAAACACTTAGCTCATTGTCATCTGTTAGTCCTTAGTTAGGTCCTTGCTCAGTCCTTTTAGAACCATGAGTAATCCAGAGTAATCAACGTGAGTTATCAAAAAAATTGATAAATCCCAAGATTGTCCATTAAAATGTTGAAGGAAAAACCCCCCAAAAAATCCAATTGTCTCTTGAAACTCAGCAGCAATTAAATCCACTTTTAGTTCAACAAGGAGACACAAATATTCTAGAAAAGGGATTTCAAAAACTAATGAAATCCTCCAGAATCACATTGTAGGTTTGAACAGCATGCTCCATCTCTAACCATTTCCTACTTTATTTTAGGCCTTCCCTCCTCCCAGGTGTAATCCTTTAAAGTAAAAGTCTCTTCCCCTACAATAGGGTTTCAACCTAAAAGTCCTCAAAATTAACCACATAAAGGATGTTTTAGATAAGGCAAACAAACTCAAACACCACCAGCTTAAATAAACAGTGAACTTAAATTAAGGCCTGAAACACAAATAAAATCATATATATGCATTAACAAAATTATGCTTTTTTTAAACACCAGAAAAGCAAAAATATATGCATAATATTTTTTGTGGGCCTTAATAATGTAGCAAGGCTACATGTCTTTGTGTCAGTTTATTGTTTAAAATGATCCGCAAGTGTGCGTTTCACATATGTAACATGTGACCTTTCCACGTGATTACGTAATACGGTGGCGCTGGCACATCACACGGCTAGTGCAAGACTAGAAGTTGTGCTTCAAAAGTACTTTTTTTGCGAAAATAAGGATTGTTTCGCTAGATAACAGCTTATGCATCGGTTGGGATCGTTTAGAGCCCTTATGAAGCTGCATTGAAACGGTCCACTAAAGTCCACTATATGGATATAAATCCTGTAATGTTTTCATTAAAAATTAAATTTCTTCTCAAACAAAGAAAAACATAAACATCTTGGATGACATGGGGGAGAGTAAATTATCAGGATTTTTTTATGAAAGTGAAGTAATCCTTCAAAGAACATAAAGAGTCATGCACTATATAACGTTTTGTTAACAAAAAACTTTAAAAAAGTACAATATTTATATAAATATACTAATATAGACATTATATCAGCAACTAAAAGCTCAAATCGACTGCTACTTTACATAATTATAATCTTTTTTGACAAATGTAACAGAAATTCAGTTTATTACATGTATTACTGCAGAATTGACAGACTTCAATGCTTTAGATAAATGACTACAGTATATGTGAGTATAAGATAAAATATCTATATAATGTGTCGGAGCCGATGGTGTAGTAGTGGGCACTGGGGAGTGCTCCGACATACGATGCAGACGCACTTTCAGCGACACAAGCTCAAATCCCATCAAATCAAGTCCTTTACCGATCCCGTACCCCTCTCTACACCTGGTACTTTCCTGTCCTCTCCCTGCATACCATCAAATAAAGGCAAAAATGGCCCCCAAAAAAATACCTTAACAAAAAACTTTAAATGTCCAACATATTATCTGTCATTCATACACAGAAGATCCACATGGTTTTCACTATCACACATCCCTGAGTGCAACCTTGTATTTTTACTTTTTCATTATCATGTTGTCTCACATTGTGCTTCTCTGTGTGCTTTCTGCTTATCTGGTTTAAGATAACTTGAGGTTTGACACTTGTAACCTTAAGAGCCTGTTGAGAACCTTCTTGGGAACAAAATGTTTGCAAAAATGAAATGGAGACGACTAAAATGTGTTGAGGAAGTTTTGCTTTGTTTTAAGCTTATACTTCATTCACTAAATGATTATGTCCCAACAACAAACTTTGTCTTTAAATGCACAAACGTTGCTTATTATGAACTGCTCTGTACACATGTGTATAACACACAGAGATCGAGACTAACATGACGTACTCTGCAGCATGTTCCTCTGTAGGCATTTTCTAGATCACGCACAGATGTGTACACGCCAATGAATGACATCATGAGGGGTTTTAAGATCAGAATGTTTGGATAATGGGTTATCGCTGGCCGGGGTTGTGGTGGTCAAACATTAAATTACGCACACAAACAGAGTGAAGTAAATTCAAGGACAATTGCTTGATCTCTGTCATAACATTTATGTAAATGTGCAACTGTGTAGAGTTTTATTTTACTTAACACAATCTGGGGAAATCTAAAGTTAAACATCACTGAATGGTTCAAAGCCGCATTTGTGTAGATTTATACTATGCATTTGTTTTATTTCATGCTATGTTTTTTTACGGATATGGCAGAAAGTGCATTACAAGGTATTTATTTTTATCAGTATGTGTGTTCATGGGATCAAACCCCCACCTTTTGTGCTGCGAATGCAATGCTCTAATGAGCTATAGGAACAATCCCCTTGGTAATACCATGGCACTGTTGTGTATATTTATAGACACTTAACACCACCATTATTGAACTATAATGACTACGAAACAAATATGGTAAGGAGACTTTGGCTATATGCCATATTTTGGTGGTGGTACCTTGGCCAGAACATCCATCCTCTGTAGCATCCTCTTCATCTGCTTCTCCTCTTCATCAGTGAACTTACTCAACAGAGGCTCCAGGTGACCCGTCTGAGAAGTGCACATAGATTTTTTTATGAGCTGAACATTAGCGGGGATACGCGTTATAAAGTATGTGTGACCATTACCTCCATGTTGGGCACCACGAGCAGGTTGGAGATTATGGTTGTGTCATTAATAAGACTGTTCCAGTCTAGCAGATCAATGGTTCTAAAGAAACAGAACAAAACCACATCAATTGTAAAAGAATGAGGATGTGATATTGGTAAATAACCTGGATTAAAGCTCCACTGTGTAGATTTTTAGCGACATCTAGCGGTGAGCCTATGAATTGCAACCAATGGCTCAGTCCACAGCTCATCCACCGCTCTCTTTCAAAACGCATAGAGAAGCTACGGTAGCTGCCACAGGACAAATATATCATTGTCTGAGACAACGTAGTGACAAAACGCAGTTTGGTGGTGCAAAATGGGGACTTCCATGTAAGGGTGTATGTAGATACGGCTCATTCTAAGGTAATAAAAACAACACAGTTCATTATGTAAGGTCTTTGTACACCACTTATTATATAGTTATGTATATTATATCGCATTTCTGTCAAGATCCTCTAAAAATTACTTGGTGCACCTTTAACTCTTTCTCCGCTATTGACGAGTTATCTCGTAAATTAAGAGAAAGCGCTGCTCTGCCAATGACGAGTTTTCACGGCAATTCATATTTCCGCTATTATCCACTAGGTGGTGCTCTTACACAACTTATAAAACACTGAAAACAGTAAAAACTCTGTGTATGTTTTGATCATCGCTCTAAATCTGATCACTAACAAAAGTGCTCTACACAAATGTAATTATCTCAGCTGCTCAAAAATGTTTCTTTAAAAAAAAACCTACCCATATTTGAGGGGTGATAAAAGGAGAACAAATGAAGATAGGATGAAACTTTTTAGTTTGAAAGCAGTGGGTCTGTACTTTCATTTGATATATTGTATGTTTTTATATTTAAAGAAGAACATTTTCTGAAAAGCATTGAACCTTTGTGAAAATCATAAAGCTGGTTAAAATGCTGCCGCTGGCTGGCAACTTTGGAAAAAGTTAAATGACAGTAAAAGAGTTTTACCCAGATGAGCCCAGTTTCTCTCCAGTAAACCAGTTCTCAATGTCTGGTTTAGCGCCAACTCCCAGTTTGATCAAACTGTCCTGCAGGTGAAACACAGAAAGAGCTTAACTTTAACAATATAGACAAACAATTTATAATGCATACAAAAAATGATTGTTGGGTCAAATTAACCCGGAAAATGTTTATATTTGACCAAACAATAGGTTAAAACAACCCAGCATAGGTTAAATCACAACCCTTTTTGACCGAGCGTTGGGCTGAAAATAACCCAGCATTTTTTTAGGCTCATGTGTCTTTAAGATCAAGCTGAAATAAAAATTTTAAAATTTAATTCGGTTGCTCACATTTTATAATTCAATCACATCCATTATTATTATTATCATCCTTTTATTGAGAAATATTATATACATTTCTGTTTAATTTGTGATATTATGATGACCCCACGGCGGACTACATGGACAACAACGAAGTTTATGTCCATGCTCCAAGTCATCTTCTCCGTTTTTAGTGCATCTCTGCTGCAGAATTTCGATTTGAGTCGGTTTCAGTTGTTTCGTGTGTACGCAGATATTTCTTGAGAGACACAGCTTTTACAGACTTTTTGTAATACGAGGGGAAAGAAGTTTGGATAAGGAAAGCTCTGGTTTTGTCTTGATGTGACCAATTGTTATACTGTAAAAGACCCTGAAGATGCCGAACCTGCAGTTTTTCCAGTTCCAGTTTCTGTTCCAGTAAAGCCATCCCGTCCAACCCCTGATGTGCTGCTAACAGATTGAAGAACCTCCTCCACTTCACCAGCACCTCTGAGAACTGAAGCTTTATGAGAAAACGAAACAAAATACAACTTAGAGCTGAGATCTAATCCAAAAACAATAGCAAGGAGCAAGTTTTTTATTTACCAGGAATTGCGGCCGTCCCAACGCGGTCATCTTAATGGCAGAAAATCCATCGACCGAACTTCCGGCTGCAACACACCAGCGTAGACGATATTTTAAAAATAATGCAATATTTAGACATTTGAATATGTCATAACACTGGCAAATCAGCTCACCCGAAGCTTTAATACAGTTGATGAAGGTTTCCATGTGATGATCACATTTGGCCTCATCTGCATAGAAATACGTCCGAGCGCTGATCACCCCTCCACGTCGATCTCCAAACTGACGATGAGCTTTGTACTTCTTCTCACGATGATCCATACCTGAATATCGGTTTTAGACAACGAGTTAAAAGTTCAACTTAGTTTACAAGTCAAATTAAAAAGGCATTTGTAACTCTTTAAACTACTTTGAATGTTACATATTTTCAGATACTTGGGTCCTGATCACAACATTATGCAAAAAGCTGTCAAAAAATAATTTGGGATAATGAACTCTTCTTCTCACGAAACAAACGAGTCCCAACATGACAACATCTGACATGATTTTAGCTAAAAGTCTTGTTATTAGAAAGAATGAAGCACATTTTACTCGTATAAATGTTACATATTTCCCAGTTAACCAGTTTAGTGAATGGGAAAAATATTGACATCATTAATACTCGATTGTTTTAAGCAAAACGCTAACTTTTATAACACCTTATAGAGGAAGAATTATTTACAGAATACACCTCACATGAGCTTGCAAAGTTAAATTCAGCCCCTTCACCAGGAGAACCCACGGGTAAACCAGCTTTAACCAGTCTAAACGAGTGAAGAAACACAACACGCACACACGTCAGTCTATTTCAGCTTCACATGGACAACATGTGCTCACACGGCACTATCTTAAAGGCAAAGCAGATGAAAACCCAACCCAATAACAACCACTAAATACCAAAACACCCTCCAACAAAAACCAAATTTAACACCATAAATTAAATTCAAGACAGTACATTCAGTATCCTGAGCCGTGTAAATGCTGGTTTCTGAAAACAAAAACAATCTTTTATTAATTATTTTTAAATAAAAAATAAAATGTGTGCTTTAGAGTAGTATGAAAATTAATAAATAAATACAATTAATTAAATAATAATATGCCAATAATAAATATCAAAGTTATATTTTCACAGTAAATATATTTCCTTTATATTATGTAGGATGATTATATAAACAGCAAATCACAAATAAAATATTTTTAACATGGGTCATATATTTCTTTCTAGCCCAAAAGTCGTATACTTTGCTTTTATCTAGGGCTATCAAATGATTAATTGCATACAAAATAATAGTGTGTTTAATATATATGTATATAATGTGTGTGTGCACCAGGTGTAATTATTTTATATATAAAAATCACACACACATGCATGTATATATTTACGAAACATTTGCATGTATATAATTCTTTTAGACTGACATTTTATTAAAGGATATATTTTATTAAATATGATATACTTAATAATTACACGTACGCAATACACACACAAATATATTATGCAAACACAAACTTTTATTTTGTATGCGATTAATTGCGATTGGACAGCCCTGGTGGCAGGTGACTGCTCTTCCGAGTGGCGCTAATTCAAAATATGTGTTCGTAGTGTCATGTGTGTTGCTTTTGTTTTCAAAATATGTGTGTTACGTCATGTGAACATATGTGCATCACGTGTCTTGTCAAAATAAGTGCCTGCTTGCACACACAGTAAAATCTGATTACGCATGAGATTATGCAAGTATCTGGCAAATGCAAGCGCCTCATTTATCATTAACCCTTTAGGCGCGTGTGACGCGCCGAGCACATATTTTGAACATGACGGACTACATACATGTTGTGAAGAGCTTCGCAGCATGCACCCTCGAAAAATAATTCACCGGCCACGACTGCCTATTTTAACATTTTTACTCTTTAAATATCATTCAATTAAAATCTCTGTATTGTAATATTAAATAACATTTTTAGTTATAAACAACTGGCTCTGTGAGTTGTGAACGGATTATGTTTCAATGTTCTTGGTAGGTGGGTTTGACATGCAAGAGCACGCGTGCAGATCAAATATCCACTCTGAATGCACTGTGAGCTGCTTTGGATAAAGTGGTCGGCAAATGGATATATGGAAATGCACAAATGATTTACTCACCATGATTCTCTTTCTCAGCTTCAGAGACACACGAGCTGAAAAATAAATCAATGGTCTTAATTCACTGCTATTGACACATAGAATGTTTGGTTCTAATTTAAGAAGTGACAAATTCACCTGGAACCATTAAACCACAAACCAGTGACACGATGTTCAGACTGACATTCGCACTGGCACAGGTCTGATTTTGCAGTGCGTCATTCACTTTGCAACATAAGGTCAGCAGGCAGTCAAAGTTCAACAAAAACAGAATCAATTCAAGATAAGTGTGGAAACTTGGATGTGCCTGAATATACCAAAACTTTTATTTGAGAATTTCAGAACTGCACGTACGAATGACGTAAGTATGAAAGGTATCTGACCTGATCTTTCAGACCTTCAAACATGATGTTTGGCCTCAGGCGTGCAAACTTTAACACAAGCACAAGAGAGAGAGGTGTGCATGCTCATTTTAACTATTTTAATATTGCAAATATGTGACCATGGACCACAAAACCAGTCATAAGTCGCACGGGTATATTTGTAGCAGTAGCCAACAATACATTGTATGAGTCAAAATTATAGATTTTTATGCCAAAAATTATTAGGATACACTGCAAAAAATTACTTAAGCACAAATAAAATGACTAAGTATTTCTGTCTTGTTTTCAGTACAAATATCTAAAAATTCTTAAATCAAGATATATCTGCTAGAGCAAAATGACCTAGTCTAGTTTTTAGACAAAAAACATAAAATGTAGGTGAAATTGTGCTTAAAACAAGCTAAAAAAATCTGCCAATGGGGTAAGAATTTTTTTTTAACTTTTTTCTTAAACACTTAATTCAAGAAAATTCACTTAAATTGTATATTTTTTGGCTAAAAACTGCAAATATTATCCAATTTTTCCACCCCCTTTAATTGCCAGAATATAATCTGCCCTGATCACCAGCTGTTTTTAAAAAATCAGCCGATGTCCCAGTAGGAAAAAAAGCTTTTATCTGCCGATACCGATTATAGGCTGATACATCGGCGCATACCTAAACTACCGTAAACTATAATCAAACTAGTTTTAATTTTATGCTTTTTGAGATGTTATCATTAGTAATATACAGTATATATATGATCATCTAAACAATCTTTGTCCAGATATTTTACTATCATAAGACACATGGTAAGTCACTTTTTCACAAGAAAAGTGGCATTGCTTATGCAAAGATTTTGCATGATTGAAAATGGGTTTGCATTCAAGAAAAAAACCACAGCGACATAGGGACTTAGTATGTAAGGTATGAGGTCTTATTTTCTTCAAAACACATTATATAACAATCACATAGGGCCTTATAATTTAAACAAAACGATACATCTGTACATAGAGCTGGATGAAATGA
This sequence comes from Misgurnus anguillicaudatus, assembly GCF_027580225.2. Lineage (NCBI taxonomy): Eukaryota > Metazoa > Chordata > Actinopteri > Cypriniformes > Cobitidae > Misgurnus > Misgurnus anguillicaudatus. Next base: position 32,508,953 of record NC_073345.2, read on the forward strand.
GCTACGCTTTAATGTCCCAAACAAGCTGTGACGAATTCTGAGAAGAACTTGTTTTTTTGTTCTGTTAAGCTGTCTAAAATAAAGAAATGAACCCATGTGAAAGACTTTGTTTTGGGCGTTGGTATCTCTCATTTGCAGTGGTTACTCAACGCGCTTGGCATCCTCGCTCAAACTCACGTGACTCCTTTCTATTACGGTGGGGAATTAACAGTAGGCACTGGCCAAAACCAACCAATGAGGATGAAGGTAATCAGAAACTTTTGCAGCCAAGAACATAGCATGGTTTCAATGAAGTTAAAACAGAGCTGTTATGCAATTAATGTAGTTTAACATCAGTTTATACGACAGCTTTATAAAGTCCATATAACATCCATGCATTTTAAATTAAAGGTTCCACATCAGGCATATGATCGACCTTCAACGCCGAAATATGGTTGACATTATGTCAGTTCTTGTTTCAATTTTGAAACAACGATACAACAGTTAATACTAAGGTTAATAAAAGATTAATAAAATCAGTTCTCGAATTGAGGGGGGGCTGGGGGATCCGGGACCCCCCATAAGGATAATACTGACAAACATGTTATTTTTTGTTATGAAGGTAAATTCTGATCTAGTTTAAGTCTGTAAATTTTGGATTGCTTTTCCTTGTATCGATGTTACATAAATCATACATTTGCGTTCAAAGGTAGTAATGTGTTGCCATTTTGGGTTTGCTGCTATGTCATGATGGAGAACCCCCATAAGACTAGATTCAATTCGAGCACTGAATAAAATGCTTAAAATCAATGTTGAAATTCCGTTGAAATAATGTCAATTGTTTGTTCAGCATTGATTCAATTTACAAAAAAAAAGGTACCTAATTCAACATTAATTCAACCTCATTCTTGACGTTGATTCAACGTTGAAATGCCGGCTGGATCTGATCTTTGTTAAAGAACCGATTGTTGTACTGCTAGTGTAACATCTACGATTTAGCGTATCTGATCCAATTTTGGGAATCAAATCCTAAAAGTAATACTCACTCCATCTCTTTCTTCTCAGCTTCTTCCTGGGTCAGATCTTCCTCTACGCTGTAGTCCAGAACCGAGCCGACCCCAAACGCTTGGTTCTTCTCGATCAAGGGCTTGATGCTGTCCTGGTCCTCGCCTGCCACAAACTGCCCGTAGAAAGTCATCTTCATCAGTTTTTCGAAAAGCCGCTGGCCAAGAACCTTCTTACTCAAAAACATCAGCTGTGGATGAAGACAGTGAGAGATGTAATGTAATTTAAACCAGAATTTTTATTATATTATATAAAAATATGAATATAGAATAAGTATGTAATGCTATACTTTCATCTATCCAATTATTGCAACACACATTTAGTTAAATAATGTGCATAAATAACCTCACATGGGTAACTTTTGAACTCTCTGTCACAATTCTTACAAATATCTCACCTCTTTGTTTTTATCGACCAGGAAGTCAACAGAGCATAGTTTAAATACCAGCAGACTTCTAAACAGCTCCAGTGTGTCTTTACTTTTGTACGCTTCTTGTGTGTTGTCAAAATCGATGGAGATCTTCGGCTGGCTGCTTCTGTGCGCTTTGGCTCCGTTGATGACATCCCGAGTCTCCACTAAAGCGCACGAGGAATCCAGCTGCGCTTCTTCTGATTTCAGCTCCTTGCGCTGCGTGGACGCGACCGTGGAGCGCAATCTCATTCCGAATAATTGATCAGGTTTTGCTCTGGCTAGAGCCGGCATCACTTTAGAGAAGGGCATTTTTGTGAAGCTTTAGTAAACTCTGCTTTGTTGAAGAAAGTGATGGATGCCCTCGCGACGGACTCGTATGGAAATGAGATGGAAACTTCTCGACAGGCGTTAAAATCGCGCTTAAAAGAGGATGCAAATTAATTCGGCGTTCTGGGAGGTAATTGGCCACTGCGCCGTGACGCATCGCAGAGAATGTTATTGCGTCATTACATGGAAGGAAGGATGGGTGTACTGTGTAGTCTACTCTGTAGCCTCGGTTTGTCGGCAAAACAAAAATATTGCCATCAGAAATCCTTATAATAGCCTTGTTATTCTTTGATACATAATACCTGTGCATGTAAATTATTTTTATAGATAGGTTAATAAAAAATATTATATTAATTTACTAGTGTTTTTTTTTTATTTTCTTTTAATGTATATACTTTTTGCATTCTAACAACTGATTTCAGACACATGACTTCATTCATTGCTTGCTAGGCTGTAAATTGCGCAACAAACTGGGATTTTATCCAACTCATGTGACTGCTTTCTGAAAACTAGGGGTGTGTTTGTGCCTCTTTTTTAACCAATCAAGCTGTGGGCCTTGGCCAGATCTGACCAATGAGGAAGAAAGTAACCAGAGACTGTTTCCACTTGTGATGCCAAAAATGTGACAAGGTTTTAGTATAACCTGTGACTGTGAAAACTTTCAGCCTCCTATAAGCACTTATTTCAATAGTTTGGCAATCTTTTCCAGCAGGTAAAAAGGCTATTGTCCTACTAAAAAAGCAATGTGAATAATACTGTCCAGGCCATTGTAGCATGACGAAAAAGGTGTGTGACATTAAAAGGTAATGATTTTACAATATGAACAGTGTCAATAAAAGTTGTGAATGAGTATAAATGTTTACTTACCTGCCAGATATATTGAAATGTGTTTCTGTCCCCCACACAAATCTAATGTATTGAAATATTTAAACACACTTTTAAATACAGTAATATCAGATTTCTGTTTTGGGAGGCCATACTGATCTCTGTTTAAATCCATGACGTCCTGTACTAAGGTTGACCTAACCAGCATTATGTTACCAAGTCAATGAAATATTGAACAGTGTCTCTGGGACCAAACACCGTTCTTAATTTGTTGTCTGGTTGGAGACTGGGAAAGATTGGTATGGTTGAGCTTTCTGTCAACCAGTTGTTTTTGTGTAGCTGTCTGGTTTGTATAATAAATTATTTTATGTTATACAACCCTTAAATTGACTTTCCACCACCTTAAATAATTGTATTACTTATCAAGTTGCTCAGCAGAAACTCAACTACCTCAGCATTTGTATAGCATCATTAATGTGGTACAAAAAAAATGTGGTACTTAAATAACAAGGCAACCCTCTCCATAAAGTCTTTCAGGAAGCATTTGACATTTTCATTACTAGTTAAAAAACACAGAACCCAAGGCTATGTTTGCAGTTGACATATCAGCTGCATTTAACTATAGACTGTTAATTTAATATACCTATAGGAAATGTGGAAACAAAAAAGTTTTATTACGTAATACCATTACAAAACGCTCTAGTGACACCACGTGGTGGCCCCGATCATTGCATTTCACATAGCAGATTTGCTTGAATGTATTGCTTTGTAATATCTTTAAATGCATATTTAATTTGATTTGAATTTAACCAATGTTCATCTATAAACTCGATGCGTTTTGCACATAGAAAAACACGTAATTTTAAATGACTGTGGGTTGTTGGGTTTATTCACAGAAAATCAAGTTATCAACGCATAAATTACAAAGGTGACATATCACACAATAACGGTGGTCACGTGACATGTTATCAGGATTTGGGAATACTAGTCAGTCTCTGTACATGTGCCCAGACCATTCCAGCTGAAAGAGATATCACACATCCGCTGTAAGACACAGCTAAACCAGAGGCTGATCCAGATGGGTCACATCAGGAAATGGGATGATGGTAGAATGAACATTTCGGAAGCTCCATCAAATCCAAGATTTATTCCTCACTCTTCTGCTCATAGTTGTGTTTGATGTGTTTCCAGAGTTTCTAGAGAGAGAGGAAAAAAACATTGAACCAAACTGTGTTAGGTGAGAGAATTAAAGATGTACACAAATACGTGTAAATATGTTGTAGCTCTTATTTGTATTCCTTGTATCTTTTGTATTACTAGTTAACTTATGTCATTATCAGTTCTTTCCAAAAACGTGAATTTTGATAGCAAGTTAATTTCTGTATTACGTTTACCCTCCCACTTATAAAAGCACACATTGTCTTTTAATAAACCCCAGTCTTAAACGTTTGCAATAGATAAGTGTTTTTATCTTTATTTTAGATAGTCTCATTGAATACAAAGTTATGAAAACATTATTATTTTTTATTTCGAGTAAATTGAATGTGTACTAAATGTTTTATGTATCGTGCAACCTTATTAAAACCGTTTCTGTTACATTTGTTCATTACAAAAGTGTGTTACAAATCCCTCTATTACTTTTTTACACAAATAAGATGTTAATTATACAACTAAACATTGAGTTCTGCCGGTTAGCTAGCAGGCTAAATCAAGGTCAGCCTATCGGTGGGTCACCGTAAAATCAGCTTAATTCTAATAAAAATACAACTCACCCCCCGATTTATGTTGTCAAATATTGCGTCTCCACCCTGGTCAAACGCCCTCTCGAAGACAACAGCTCCCACCATGATAGTTATGGCGAAAGTTGATGTTCTTCTGAAAAGCAGATTGTAGACACTCTTTACTAGCGCCATGACGGTCGATGAAGTCTTCCGGAAATTGAGGCGGGGCAAGGAATTGTCTATCAAACCCTTGACCAATGAGGAGTTCCTACTTATCTTTTATTATTTAATTTAAGCACGGTAATTCATTTTAAATTTAGTTAAATACACATATTTTGAGGCAGCAAGCATATTTAACATATTTAAAAACTATATAAAGGATTATACATTTCAGAAAATTTACCCATGAATGGTTTGTAAAAGGATATCGCAGCCCAAATTAGCAACTCAGTAACGTTTTCACTATATCCGGCAAATAAAACATAAATATTGTTACAAAACAAATGTACTTTAACGAACAAAACGTACGCAATCGTGCTTATTAAACCCCCTATTCAAGAAAGGAATGGAAGATCCCAGAACCCCTCCAGCACGCATTTAGTTCCGTCCGTAACCCGGTAGATCTTCCCATGTGACCGCTCCAACTTCCTTTCTTGTGGCAGCCATCGAGCAAAATGGTGAGGAGTTTACCGAAGCCGAATAAATCTAAAGCAATCCTGTCTGTTTAAATGTTAAATGACTCTTAAACTTTGTTATAAACACACATTCACATGTGCTATAATGATTGCGCACTATATTTTAAGCGATGACCTCAAGATGAAGTGAAATTTGTGTGGTGTAACGTTCCCTTCACGGGTACTGGTGCCTCAGTGAAGTCTGTGCGTTTAGCCTGTTAGCTTAGCCTGTGCTTTAAAATGTATGTAAAGTTAATATTTAAATAACGTTTTAGCACATATTATACGAATTTGATGACAGGGACATTTGTGTTAGTTTAATGATAACGTTGACGTGACACTTGTTAATTCATAATATATTTCTTCTAGCTATATGAAACCAAATGCACCATACGTGTTATTATACATACGTAGTTTCGGATTTAAGTCCTTTACGAAAATACTCTACAGCACGATATAATTTGTATATGTATGCTTATTTGACACGTGATTGTATTTTTGTGTAGGCAAAGATCAAGGCCAGAGACCTGCGAGGAAAGAAAAAGGAGGAGCTGTTGAAACAGCTCGATGATCTGAAAGTTGAACTTTCCCAACTTCGCGTTGCCAAGGTTACAGGTGGAGCTGCCTCCAAACTCTCAAAGATGTGAGTACTGCTGGGAAGGGCTCCATGTTGTTACTCTGTTTACCATAGTACAGCAGTATGGGTCTTGAATGTATTATGATTTCTTTGGATGAAGCGTGATGAGTACAATTTCAGTTCAGTGTTAACATTGATATAATGTGAGTTCAGTCTGTTTATGTAACTTACATTTATCTCTGAAATCAAGGACCAGTATGTTTTCACTAGAATTGGTGTAAAACTTATTATATTGGGGGGGAACTCCAGTGATGTGTGGCAGACGTGTTTATCCAAATGGTTAGGCATGAACTTGTTCTGTCACTGTTCAATGTTTAAATTTGGTAATGAAAGTGCAAATTTCTATTTCTAACTATAAGAAAGGGTAATACTACTTTTTAATTTTGCACTCAGAGACTGTTGACTGTAATGCTGTTATAAGAGGGTTTAAAGTGTAACTTAACTGGTGTGTTTTTCTGCAGCCGAGTTGTCCGCAAGTCTATCGCCAGAGTCCTCACAGTTATCAACCAGACACAGAAGGAGAATTTGAGGAAGTTTTATAAGGTCAGTTTAACACACAAACACTGTGAAGATGTCTAATTCTGAGTTTACACCAAACACGTTTTGGGCGTCTACCGCTTGAAAACTTTGAATGCATTCGCGTGTGTAGAGCGGAGTAGACGCGCGGAAAAAGCAAGCATTTGACGCGCGTCCGAAGCAAAATCCGCTTCTTGTGGGAGGGGCAACTGCTGTGCGAGTGTCTGTTTGCAAGATGACTGATGTTACTTGTGCATTTATCAAGAGAGTTCCCAATTTGTATTGGGTAACCTTACTATAGGGGGAAAATAAACGGCTCGGGTCGATAAACGTCACGTGACTCAAAAGTGAAGTGTGTATTACAACTTACCAGGTTGCCCAAAGTCCTTACTGACACTCTTCCAAGCGAGGTCCTTTTTATTCCTGTCTCCTCTATAGAAATAACAACTTGTGTCATATAGCTTCGAGTGACTGCTTGAGTCAGTGACTCCGGGCGGGGCTGCCACCACAGCAGCACACAGGCTCCTGATTGGTTGACGCGGCGCGAAATTCCACTAAAGTTCAAATTTTTCAACTCGGGCGTCAGCCGCAAATTCGCGTGAACCGCAAAATGCACAAAAGCACCATTCGCGCGTACAACGCTCAATTGAGGCGGAAACGCGTCTTCCGCGCCGAACGCCTCTTCCGCGCCGCGGGACCTCCTGACGCGTCTGCACATTGACTTAACATTGAAATCACTCGCGCTTCGCGCCTCTACCGCGGTTGGTGTAAACGCACCATAAGAGCATTTAATAGTGTTGCTGATGTAGTTGTGCTCATCGGTTTTCAAGTGCATTTGTTATGTGCATTGGATTGAATAGTTTTGTTATTAATACATTGTGTTGAGCAGACATTAACTGCGTTCCCATTGAAGATTTGCTCAAAACTTGAGCTTTAGTTTTGTCAACATTTAATTTTTTTTTCTTCGGAATGATGAAATTTCCATTGACCGATTTTATGCGACTGAAGCCCAGCTGAGTATAGTTTTTTTTACGTGCACAGTTGAATGCACAGACTTGCAAAGCATAGATTATTCGACACAAAATGCAATGCATCATCTGGGCTACATACTACATTCTCCAGTTAGTGCATGTGTAAAATATGCATGGTTATAAAAATCTGGTGGGGCAGTGCGTACTATTATTCTGAAGACGAAATTTGCATCACAAAACGCAAGTGTATTTCTTGCTTAACCTAATTTTGTTCGCTTGTGAAATTTACATTTAAAACACAAGTTGTTTTAAAAACCATGCAACAGGGGTGTTTGACTTCATACGGTGCAGTGCAGACTGACATATCTCAAGAGCGACTAGAAAGCATACAGAGCAGTCGACTCCCAAATAGCTCTCGTGGTATTTTGATGCATGCACTTGTCAATTCTTGGGACGCAACCACATGAAGTTGAACACCTCTTTTGTCTCATCCTCAAACAAAACATACCAAACCATATTTGACAAATCATCCATGTGACTTCTACACATGTCATGAGACCTGTAAATGCCAAAAACTGTGTCCATTGCAGTTTTGATTTGCGCATTTGATGGCTAATGTAAATGCAGCTAGTGATAACATCTATCATCTTCCTGCAAGAAGATCACCCAGCACTCCTCCTCCTGAAATGGAGATAGTGTGAATATTCTCTTGCTATAGAAATTTCAACTACCTGCAGCCGTGTCTTAAAATGACGTTCATCTGCTGTAGGTAGCTGACAATTCATATCCTGTATTTTAATAGTTTGTTGTCTGAATGTTGATTAACTGTAGGACAAAAATGCACTTTTTTTAGTGAATTCAGTCATTACTGGCCTGTTTAGTCTCATGTTACTTGATATTTAATTTCTAAAAATGCTTGTCATGTTTTGACAAACATCATGTCCTGATTGTTGATCTATCAGTCCTGTTGTTTCTGATGGCTGTTATTTCTTAATAAGGGAAAGAAGTACAAGCCTTTGGACCTGAGGCCCAAGAAGACCCGCGCCATCCGTCGTCAGCTCACAAAACATGAAGAGACCCTGATGACCAAAAAGATGCAGAGGAAGTCTCGCCTCTACACCATTCGCAAATTCGCTGTCAAGGCGTAAGCGGCTGTACTGTTTTTCACTGAAAATAAACACCACACCCTGGAGTTAAAATGAACTGTGTCTGTCTCAAGCTGATTATATTTGATGATATAAGATGTTAGCGTATGGTAAACCTAATCGATCTAAATTAATCTAAGGGTTTTTACCTGCTATTGCTGTTATCTAACAGAAACTTTCACGAGTTTGCTTCACATGAGCTCTATAAAATGTCCACCTACTGTTAATAACCTTTAAAGTTTTTTGGGTTGGGCGTTTATACAAGCATCTTAAATTCATACAATCTGTCGGGGGGGCCAATGGTATACCCGGATCAAATAAATCAAATGATGTATCAAATAAGGCAAAACTTGCTAAAAAAACAATGCAATCGGATAAGTTTAGACAATTTAAAACCTAAATGTAACTTAAATTTATAAAGCAAAATAAATAATGCTTTGCTCCTGGAAGGTTCCTATTTAATAGTGCCTTTACCAAGGTGAAAAACAAGTTTCAAGTTTGTGTTTATTTATATAGCACATTTAAACACAGCAACCAGGGCTGACCAAAGTGCTGAACAATATAGGCAATAAAAGAAAACAGAAAAATAAAGCAATTCAATAACAAGCAATCACATTGAGTTAAAAGCTAAAGAGAAAAAATATGTTTTAAGAGAGGATTTAAAAGCATTTAAAGATTGAGCTGTTCTAATGTAAATGGGGAGACTGTTCCACAGCCTAGGCCCAGCAACCGCAAAAGATCTATCTCCTCTTTTCTTTAACCGTGCCCTAGGGGCAACCAGAAGTCCCTGATCACCAGACCTCAGGTTTCGTGAGGGATTATGAGGACGGAGAAGGTCGGACAAATACGTCGGTGCCAGATTGTGAATAGATTTAAAAACAAATACAAGAATTTTAAACTCAATTCTAAAATGTACCGGTAACCAATGCAGTGATTTTAGAATCGGTGAAACATGATCAAACTTATTTTTGAACTAACATTTGAAATGTGTATTTGGCATTTGATTCGCATTTTTGTGATGTTAGACAATGCTTGTAAGTGTAGTTTTATTGCACAGGCCAGCTTTTTCTAAAAAAAAGTTATTTTCTGGCAACTTTTATTGGTATCACATTTCATACAGACTGAACTGTACAGTCCAGTAACAAATAAAACACTTCCTGCCACACATCTTAAACTTAAATGCCCCAATGTAAGAAAAATCTTGTGAATGTCTAGACAGCTTAACATTCACTGAGTCTGTATAGATCATGGGTCTATAACTCAACTATTAACTAGTAAAACTATGTACAGTATGTTCTTGTATTCAGCTGGGCTGAAAGCCAGTCCTTTGTGTCATTCATTTCTTGCTTATCTCCTTTATGTTCTTCTGTTCCTCATCTACGTCCAGCTGGTCAGAACCGCTGGTGAGAAGTTCTCCATCAGGAGTGAACACACACCCGTATGCGGAGTCTTTATGACCCTAAAACGCATGTAAAATGTCATACCATACAGCTTTTACAATATTGCAATGATAATTTTTTAAAGATTCATACCTGTAACAACTTTAGACATTTTCCATTAGCCATATCCCAGATCCTCACCTGATGGAGAAACGTGTGACAAATGAAGCATTGCTACTATATGTTGTGTGTGTGAGAGAGAGCATGTGGGTTGGTTTATACCATGTCACCCTCAGCGGTGGATGCTAAAGCCAGCCCGTCTCTGGAGTAAGCCAGACTCCTGACCCATACACGCTCACGCCCTCCCAAAACATACAGACACGTCTGTTGCTGCGGCAACCACACACGCACCGTTCCATCCCATGAACCTGAGGCCTGAAACACACACATGCATGTTTTTTCCTGAACCAAATACCAAACCACGCTATTAAAAGCAATCTTTAGTGAGCTCACCAGCATCCCAGTGACTGAAAAACAGAGACAGGCCACATTTCCCAGGTGACCGTGTAATATCACAACCTCTTTATCATCATGTAGTCCCCATACTCTTACTGAGTGATCCCACGAACCTGTGGCCTGAGTAAACCAAAAGAGAATGCACGTCATACTGAATGGATCAAAACATCATCTACACACACACAGTGAGTATGTGAGTCGTACCACCCATTGTGAATCTGATGAGAATGCACTGCTCTGGACAGCTGCAGTGTGACCCCGCAACTCCTGAACCTTTTCACCAGACTGAAATATCAAACAATGAAACACACAAACATTAAGCTATCAACATAACAGTAAAATTGCCCTGCGGTGTCATGGCCATCTATCCAGGGTGTGCTCTGCATGTGTCCCAAGATGCTGGGATAGGACAAGAATGGATATGGATTACAGTAAATAATGTGGTACTTGTACATTCATCAGTTGTTGTGGTAAAAGACACCTGTTCCTACATAACTCTTGCTGTATGGAAAGGAATCGTTTGATTACATTTTTTATCCATGTTCCTGCTTTAAAAGCAAAGAGTTTCATGATTTGTTTCCTGATCCAGCTAGTTGAAAGGTGATGTTTGGTTCTCACCTGAACACTCCAGATCAGTGCCCTGGTGTCCCATCCACCTGACACCAACCACAGGCCGTCTGGACTGAAGCTCACTGTATCTACACTGCGGCTGTGAGCTGACATCACACGAACACATTCTGCACTCACACTGCGCCAGAGCCGGACAGTACAGTCATGAGACGCACTCGCGAACAGCTGACCATCAGTGGAGAAAACACAGCATTTCACTGGACCTGTGTGAGTAATGCATAACAAAAACATTACAAACACACTAAACAAACAGATGTTTGCAAGACAGAAAGGATGGATGAGTGGACGGACAGGCAGGCGGATATAAGCATACAAAAGGAATTTGGTGAGCAAAAACATAGACAGAAAGACAAACAGATGGACAAAAACCAAAAAGTGAGAGACATAGACACATGGATAGACATGTGGACAAACAGAGAGATGAACAGAAAAACAAAAGGTGTTTGGTACCCAGACAGATAGGTAGATTCACAGACAGATAGATATAAGGGCAAACAGACGGATATGTAAACAGAAAAAAACAGATAGATGGATGGACGAGTGGATGAACAGATAAAACACAAAAAAGCTGAGATACATAGACAGACAGACGGCTAAATGGATGGATCCACGGATGGATGAATGGACTGACAGACAAGCCAATAGACAGACAGACATGCCAATAGACAGATCAACTAAATAGGGAGATAGCTAGACAGACAGACAGGCCAAATGGACGAATCAACGGATGGTTGAACGTACTGACAGACAGGCCAATAAACAGACAGACAGACAGGCCAATAGACAAATCAGATAGATAGATAGATAGATGGATAGACTGATAGATAGATGGACTGATAGATAAACAGACAGACAGACAGACAAACAAACAGACAGATGGACTAATAGATAGATAGATAGATAGATAGATAGATAGATAGATAGATAGACAGACAGACAGACAGACAGACAGACAAACGGCCCAATGGACAGATCAACGGATGGTTGAACGTACTGACAGACAAGCCAATAGACAGACAGACAGACAGGCCAATAGACAGATCTACTAAATAGATAGATAGACAGACAGACGGGCCAAATGGACAGATCAACGGATGGTTGAACGTACTGACAGACAGGCCAATAGACAGACAGACAGACAGGCCAATAGACAGATCAGATAGATAGATAGACAGACAGACAGACAGACGGCCAAATGGACGGATCAACGGATGGTTGAACGTACTGACAGACAGGCTAATAGACAGACAGACGGACAGGCCAATAGACAGATCTGATAGATAGATGGGTGATTCTCACAAAACCATTGAAACACCACGGCACTAATGATTTTAGCTTTAAAATGTGTAATATAGTAACATTAAAAAGCATCAGAATGAACTAGGCCTGGGCGAAAAATCGATTTAATGAATTAATTCGAATTTTTTGTTGTGGGCGATTTAAAAAATAAGTAATTCGATTTTTTTTTATGGCGCATTTTTGGCTGCCCGGGGCTTCCGTAGCATTATTATAGCAACATCAACAACATCATAGCACACGTAAAACACAGCTGGGACTTTGATTCCAAGAGGGTGTTTATTTATTTATTATTCATCTCATAAATTGGGGTTACATTTGTCTTGCTTTTGATTAAATAAAAGCAAAATTTGCTTTAAGTTGTCTGCCATTTGTACTTATTGCTTTTCTTAATAAGTGGGGGGGGGATCGGAAAAAATCGTAAGTCGAATTAAAAAAAATAAAATCGGAGATTTTATTTTTAGGCCAAATCGCCCAGCACTAGAATGAACACAATACTGTGTTCTACCTTGCACAATGTGTGATTTCAACATAAGAATTTATAATTGGAAATTTTATCTCATTTTCTGCTGAAATTCTCATTACCGCAATGTGTCCGGCTGTGTTTGAACATGCGTTATGTTGTAATTTAATCAAATTAACACAAAAATATTAAGAAAAAAAATAAATGGATGTTTTGCTAGACTACTTTAGATGACAGAAAAAATATTTACTGAATATTCACGTATAATAATAATGAAGAAAAATTAGGAAAATGACGTGTCCATGCCTGATGTAAATGTAAGCAATTTTTACATTTTCATGTTTAAAACCAAGTTTTCGTGAGAATCACCCAGATAGACAGATCAGATAGATAGATAGATAGATAGATAGATAGATAGATAGATAGATAGATAGATAGATAGATAGATAGATAGATTGATTGATTGATTGATTGATTGATTGATTGATTGATTGATTGATTGATTGATTGATTGATTGATTGATTGATAGAGAGACAGACAGACAGACAGACAGGTGAATGGAGGAATGACAGACAGACAGCTACACAGAAAAAACACAAACAAACAGATGGACGAAAGGACAGATAGATGATAGAAGGATGTTGTGATATATTTTTCACCTGTGTGTCCACTAACAGTTTTCATGAGTTTGGCGCTCTTTGCGTCCCACAGATACAATCTGCCATCATCACAACAGGTGAGCAAAGTCCGACAGTCAGGAGAGAACGCGCAGCAGTTCACCTGATAATGTTTTTAATCATGTTATTATATAAAATATAGACAAAATGTAACAGACAAACCTTACGAAAATCAGCCATCGTTTTACTATACTAAAAGTGTAGTCACTATGTTACTTGGTGTATTGATTAACATAAAAAACATGGTATTACAAACCGATTCAACAGTTTCTGTAGCAAAACTATGCTAATCTGTGGTAGCCATGATTTTTTGTTTCGATTGTTTTATTTGATGTAAAACAATTGTTAATATAAATAAATACATATCTGAGATATAGTATATGAAAAAAATAAAATCTAAGTTTACCAACCTCTCCTTTGTGTCTGGAGAAATATCTGACGTTGGAAACGCTGAACTTCTCCGCACGATGGCGCCACATTCCTCACGCGCGTGAATGCAACATCTCAACAACATCAAAAAGTCTAAATAAATATATAAACTCGACTACTGTAAATGTACTTTACACTTTAGATGAGATGTATAGTCGCAATGGTTTGAGTTTCAGTAGGGTTTGTTTGGGTTGTGTGAGTGTTACTGTATCCACAGTGACGGTCTCTCTTGAGTTTCTTCTCTAGTTAAGAGAGTCATTAACTTTGCAAAGACATTAACAAGATCAGCTTGAGTGCTCACTGCCTGTGCCATTGTTTTAAACCAATGAAATTGTTTTAAACTAAATTACTTTATATTATAATAATATTTTATAATAATTATGGAACATATAATTACCCCATTTCAAATGCCAGGATTATATACACAACAGTTAGGATTTTAAGCACCTAAGCAAAAATATGCTAGGATCTTCTTTATTTAGTCTTATTTTTTTGCATACAAATAAATAACATCAAAGGGATGTTGACGCCTAACTGCTAAATGTATCAGATGCATGTCTGTGCACCCATGCCCATGTGTGTCATAAAAGTACACAACGAACTTGTTCATAAATGTATACCATGTGACCCTTCAGAAATACTAATGTGTCACACTTTTTCCAGTAAAATGTAAACCACACCCCCAGGTTGTAATTCTCCATGGCTGGATTGTACTGAACTGCTGCTAAGATAAAACATCTGTTTCAGTCCAACAGAGAGGAACTGACGCAGGTTCTCATCTAGATGTTTACTCGTAACAGCAGGAAGTTTAGTACTGTATGTTGTTTACTTGATCTTCACAGCGATAGATGGTTGATAGATGGTAAACCAGACGATTTACAAAGCAAAATAGATAATGCGTTTACCACAGTTTGTGCACATGCTAATTTTGTTTGTGTAGACATAAGTCATTCGTAACATCAACTACTAAAGATGGGTTAGGGCTAAAATAAACAGGTTAGCTCATATTAAAAACAAATGAATGACTATCATTAGAATACAGAGTTTCTCAACCCTTAAAAGAGGAAAAACATAAAAATATTCATTACATTATAGGAGTTAAAAATACAGTTTTTCCTGAGTCGCATTTCCTCAAATCAGAATTGAAACTCTTAAAACTACCTGTTCAATCTTCAAAAAAGCAGTTTCTAATTTCTTTGATGAAGTTGCAAATGCTTTGGTACATCCATGCAAATAATTATGTAAAATTTTCTGCTGTTTCCTACATTATCAGTTATCTTATGTCATGTTGATCAAAATGTATTGGTCTCTGTTGAATAGTCTCACCGCCCACAACATTTATAGGCATTAGTTCAGAGTATAAGTCTTTACATGAAAAATATACATCAAGAATATTTCTATACATTTCCATTAGACTTTTTTTCTAAATCTTTCCTGAATTGGTAAATTATTCCCAGGTGAATCTTGACTTTTTCTAACAGACAGGAACGGAAAACTGCATTGGAATTCCTATAGCATGTACAGTTTTCCCTATAAGGAGATTGTCCTATTTTCACATTTCTACTTTTTTCTTTGTGCTATGCAGTGCTTTTTCTTTCTGTATCGCAATGACATGGTCTGTCAACAAATTACAGTACAAACATTCAAAGCGTAAATATGAATCTTTTCCAGTCTCTTGCAATCAAACTCCCACCGTGTAACCTACAATTTACAACAATTGTCATCAAAACTTTAACCATAGTTTACATCAGAATGTCACTCAGTAAAGTGTTATATTGACAACATGACTAAGCCATTATTTTTTCCAGACAATGACTTGCCACTGACATTGACACAGATATTTAATTTTGAGAGATGAACTAAGGATTTTGGCTTTTGCAGGTAATCCATGTTGTTTTGCTATTTGTGCGAATTGTTTTGAGAAATGCACTTACTGTTTAACAAATGTCGAGGATGATTTGAGAAATGTACCAGAGCAAATGAGAAAACTGTAATACAGTTGAATGATTTTGCCAAAATCTTGCTTTTATTTTCATCCATGACAATAACATAAATAATAAATAATGTAATGATCTTTTTTTAACTTTTAATATTATTTCATAAATTATGAAAATTATGGTCATTTTTGTTTACATAAAACAATAAACAATTTTATACAGCGTTGAGCGACTGCTTCAGAGGAAGACAAAGTTTTGAGATCTTTTGTGTGCGGATATGTTGGGGTGTTTAAAAACGAAATCCAACCCTCCCTTTTATCTTATTTGTCACTTTTGATATTTGAACTGCTCTCAGCATCACAACATCATGCATGATGTTAATAGTTCACACAATAACCACAATGTGAAACCATTTTACAGAGAAATACTGTACATAACATCCGTAGGAAAGTGAACATAGATGCATTCATATTGATATAGTTATTTTGTCTACTTCTCTTAGTTTTAGTCACTGCATGTCACCTTCATACTTCTGTTATCTCTGACAAACAGACATTTCCTTTACATTGTTGTGAATCTTTCATGAATGGAAAATTATGGCAGGAGGACATCACTTTGAAGAAGCACATAATTTTGAAACAGCCGTTTATGTTTTTTATTTGTAGTAGGAGGGCAATTAATTCTGTTATATTTTTTATTTATTTGTAAGTCACTTGGAATTAAACAACTTACTGAATGAATATACAGTGGTGTGAAAAGGTGTTGGCTCCCCTCCAGATTAATGTTTTTGCATATTTGTCACACTTTAAAGTTTCAGATCAACAAAGTAATTTAAATATTAGTCAACGATTACACAAGGGAACACAAAATCCAAAACTACATGGCCCTGTGTAAAAAAGTGTTTGCCCCCTAAACCTAATAACTGGTTGGGCGACCCTTAGCAGCAACAACTACAAACAAGCGTTTGTGATAACTTGCAATGAGTCTGTGGAAGAATTTTAGTCCACTTATCTTTGCAGAATTGTTGTAATTCAGCCACATAAGAGGGGTTTCGGGCATGAACCACATTTTTAAGGTCATCCCACAGCATCTCAATTGGTTTTAGGTCAGGACAATGACTAGCCACTATAAGGTCTTCATTTTGTTTTCTTCAGCCATTCAGACGTGGACTTGCTGGTATGTTTTGAATCATTGCCCTGCAGAACCCAAGTTCGCTTTAGCTTGAGGTCACGAACAGATGACCAGACATTATCATTCAGGATTTTTTAGTAGAGAGCAGAATTCATGGTTCCATCACAGCAAGTCTTCCAGGTCCTGAAGCAACAAAACAGCCCCAGACCATCACACAACCACCAACATATTGTACTGTTGGTATGATATTCTTTTTCTAAAAATCTGTTACTTTTATGCCAGACGTAATGGTACACACATCTTCCAAAAAGTTCAACTTTTGTCTCGTCAGTCCACAGAGTATTTCCCCAAAACTCTTGGGGATCATCAAGATGTTTTCTGGCAAAACTGAGACAAGCCTTTTATGTTCTTTTTGCTACACTGTAAAAAATTTGCTGTAATTTTGCAGCTGGTTGCCAGTAACTTACTGTAGAAGATAAAGGCTACAAATGTTTCATGTTCATTTAACTTTGAACAAAATGTTGTCAGTAAATAACATAAATGTATAATCTACAGTAAGTTACTGGCAGCTAGTTGCCAGTAATACCCAGTTATACTGTAATTTCTACAGAATTTTTTTTACAGTGTACAGTTCTTTAGATCAGTGGTTCTCAAACTGGGGGCCGGGATCCCCAGGGGGGCCGCGAGATGGTGCCACGGGGGCCCCAGTTTTATGACATTTTATAAAATAAATTAATTTATCATGAATTCTGTGCAATTAAACCTAAAAAAATAAGACTACTAATCAACAGCACTACTTCGTATCATTTAATGTGTTTTGTTTAATTAAAAGTTGAGTTTTAAAACAGTTTCTTGTCATAAATTTTCTTTGGGGGGGCCGCGAATGAATGCGCCATACACAAGGGGGGCCGCACGCTGAAAAAGTTTGAGAACCACTGCTTTAGATGTTGTTGTGGGGTCTTTTGTGACCTCTTGGATAACTCGACAGTGCGCTCGTGGGGTAATTTTGGTCGGCCGGCCACTCCTGGGAAGATTCACCACTGCTCCATGTTTTTGCCATTTGTGGAAAAGGTTTTTAACCTTTTCCAGACTGATAGATCTCAACTTTTTTCTCTTTTTTTAATATCTTTGGATCTCGGTGTGATGGCTATCTTTTGAGGATCTTTTGGTCTACTTCACTTTGTCAGGAAGGGCGTCCAACACTTTCACACCACTGTATGCAAATGGAAACTTGTGAAAACAGAAATAAAAATGCACGACTTGATAAAGTATTCTTTAATTGTGTCTCAAGAGAAATGAATGATCTTGGATGCCAAACACAATGCAGTATTGTTGAATATGCTGACAAATAAATGCTGAGATCTGTGTTTGTGGGCAAAAGTTAATTAAAATGTTCTTCACACAAAGCTCTCAAATCTCTTCAAGATAGTAGGCACATTAACCTTAAAGGTTATTTATTGGTCCTTTTTTCTACTTTTTGGAGCTTCATAACCCCAGGGCAGTACATTCTTTCTGTGCATGTTGAAAGTGAAACACTTAAAAACATCTGCTTTTGTGCTCCACCGATAAAATAGAACCATATGGAGTTGAACCTAAGCGTATATAATGACAAATAATTGAGTAAATAATGACAGAATTTTTTTTATTTCGACTAGACAGAACTAGACACAACGACCAAACAGATTATAATTCATTGTTATGGGGTTCATCGGCGGAAGTGGTGACAAGGATGATGTCATCGCCATGGAACGACACCGACATGAGAGAGAGAGAGAGAGAGAGAGAGAGAGAGAGAGAGAGAGAGAGAGATGCAGTCCGAGCGCGTGTGTGTAGGGTTAGCACTCGTTTGCATTCCAGACACACAGACAGAAAACTGCTGAGATCAAACCGCTTGTTTTTTAAGGACTAAACTCGACTAAAGCAGAAGTTATGGGGAAGATTTTTCTTTTATTTTTGATTACTTTTCTTCTTCTATATGCGACCCAAGCTAAAGGAAAGATACTTGATTTGTTTACCATATTTTACTTCAGTTACCCCAAAACTTCCTTTACCACGACATATTTGTAAACGATTAATTATTACATTTCAATATTAAAACAAATAAGCATTAAGTTTGCTACATAAAAGCATTTTTGCTATAGCCTATAAAATGATTTAAAGAAAATGTATCGTATTAAAAAGTAATGCATAGGCTATGTGAAATTTTAAATATAAAATAAACAGTATTAATGAATTATTTATGAACATTACATAAAGAAAAGTTCACTGCAAATGCTGGATTGTTTCCCCATAAATGGGTAAGATGTGGATAAACCCAACTGGGTTAAAATTATGCCCAACCTATGCTGGGTAGTTTTAACCTATAGTTAGATCAAATATGGACATTTTCTATATCTATTGGTTGGGTTTGTGCATATTTTATCCAACCATGTGTTGAAAACATTCCAGCATTTTTTAGACCGTACCCCTGTGCATGTCTGTGCACGTAAAATGTGTTTCTAAACATGATTTTTTTTAAACTGTTAAACTGTGATTGTTAAAATGTTTACATTTTTAAATTTTAAAAATGTTACAAAAACAATTTAATAACTATATAAAAGCACACGTACACAAAAATGTTTACATTTTTTAATTTAAAAAATGTTACAAAAACAATTAAATAACTATATAAAAGCACACGTACACAAAAATGTTTACATTTTTAAATTTTTAAAATGTTACAAAAACAATTTAATAACTATATAAAAGCACACGTACACAAAAATGTTTACATTTTTAAATTTTAAAAATGTTACAAAAACAATTTAATAACTATATAAAAGCACACGTACACAAAAAAATTATGGGTGATTTTTAGTGGCGGCCGGTAACTTCTCTTCTCCGAGGGGCACAAATTCAAAATTGTTTTTGCAGTGTTGCTCCTCATGTCAAAATATGTGTTTGTTGCGTCATGTGAACCATGTGCATAATGCGTCATGTCAAAATACGTGCCTGCTTGTCTCAAAAATACGTGTCAAAAGGGTTTATGGTACGCTGTAAAAAATACTTTGCTGCCTTAAAATTTTTTGTTGAATCAACTCGGATTTACAAGTCATTTCTACTTACTATTATTTATCTTGACTAGAGATGAGTTGTTATAACTAGAGTTGTTATAACTTATAAAATTAAGTTGACTTTTCTTAACTATATTTTTTAAGTTGTGACAACTCATCTCTGTTGACATGACTTGTAAATCTGGGTTGATTCAACAAAAATTTTAAGGCAGCAAAGTATGTTCACAAAATACTCACCACACTGCAAAAAATGACTTTCTTACTTAGTATTTTTGTCTTGTTTTCAGTAAAAATATCTAAAAATTCTTAAATTAAGATGTATTTTCTTGTTGAGCAAAATGACCTAAGAAAATAAGTCTAGTTTTGGACAAAACATATAAAATTTCAGCCAATTTGTGCTTAAAACAAGCAAAAAAAAAAATCTCACAATGGAATAAGATAAATTATCTTGAATTAAGTGTTTATTTTTTAAGTGTTTAATTTATTTCAATAATTTTTTATTCCATGGCAGTTTTTTGCTTGTTTTAAGCACTAAATTACTTTTATTTTTTGTCTAAAAACTGGACTTATTTTCTTGGGTCATTTTGCTCATCAAGAAAATACATCTTAATTTAAGAATTGTGATATTTGTACAAAAAACAAGACAAAAATACTAAGACTACAGTCTAATACTAAGTCATTTTTTGCACTGCACACTGACTTAACACTAAACTCTGATTACACATGAGATTAAACAAGTATCTGGCAAACACGAGCGGCTCTTTTATCATAAACTCCAAGCAGACACATATTTTGACATGTCACATGATGCACATAAGTTTACATGACGCACCGAACACATATTTTGACATGATGAGCCACACACATGAAGGGCTAAATACATGTTATGACGAGCTTCGCATTGTGTGCCCTCAACAAAGAAGTCACCGACCACCACTGGTTATTTTCAAGCCAGCGTAGAATTGTATATTTGACCCAACAATGGGTTAAAACAACCCAGCATGGTTAAATTGCAACCCAAAATGTGGTTCCATCCTTTTCTGACCCAATGCTGGTTTAAAAATAACCAAGCATTTTTTCTAAAATGAAAACTTCTCTGTCCCCATCCACAGGAAAGAGGGCCCGGAAAACCAAGCGCAACGTCACTGATAGCGCCAGACCGAGGACCTTTCAAGGAAACGCTATCCCAGTCAACATTCCTCTTCCTGCCAACCGAACAGAACCACACACGCGTGTCCGCTCCTTCGCCGTGGGTTATATAGAAATGGAGTTGCGTAGCAACAACACTGCAACGTACCTCAGTGGTCCTGTGAGCCGGTGGTTCATCCCAACTATCTACATCATTGCCATCCTTGTTGGGATTCCCGCCAATATTGCAATTTTGGTTGCTCTTGGAGCCAAAGTGAGAACAGTTTCATCTGCCATTTTGTACTGTAGCTTAGCAGTGTCTGACCTGCTGCTGTTGCTTAGCCTGTTGTTGAAGGCACATTATCACCTCAACGGCAACCATTGGATATTCGGCGAAACCGCCTGTCGCATCACTACCGCCTGTTTCTATGGCAACCTCTATTGCTCAACGTATACGCTAGCTTGCATTAGCATTAAACGCTACCTAGGTGTGGTTCACCCCTTTCTCTACAAGAGCCTGCCAAAGCGAACATTCACTGTGTCGTGTTGCTTGACCATTTGGGTCGTATTTATAATCGCCATCCTTCCAGAGCTCCTAGTCAAACAGAGCTACCGCATAGCCCATCTGGATATCATCACGTGCCATGATGTCCTTCCGGGCAACTTAGATGCCTATCAATGGCTCGTCTACTATAATCTTGGCCTTACTTGTTTGGGCTTCTTCCTGCCCTTGGTGTTGACGGTAGCGTGCTACACTTCTATAGTCTGGCATCTTAATCGCTCGCACCGGGACTGGGCCTTGTACATCCGAGCAAGCACTTTTAACTTCATCATCTTCATCGTTTGCTTCGGCCCGAGCAGCTGTTTTAATTTTGTGCATTATGTGTTGCTCTCTACAAGCACTGATGAGAATTTCTACATCTACTTTAGTGTGGCTGTGTGCTTGTGTTGCCTTCATAGCGCTCTCGATCCGTTTCTGTTCGCAATCATGTCCAGGACTGTTGGGCCGAAACGCTATTTTCTTACGCGCAAGGGTCGTGCACATAGCATTTCTGCTTAAAAATATAAAATGCTATGAAACGTTTTAGTATTAACGTGCACTTATGAATAATAAGACCAGAAATGTGTCTTAGGAAAATAATTTGGGTCAGTTTTTGATTTAGTGTCGACCTTAAATCTTAATCAAAAAGTTGTTTCGCTCCTTTATAGCTCATTGCATAGCAGCGTAAAAGGTCATGGGTTTGAACCCAGGGAACACACGTATTGATAAAAATAAATTGTAATGCACTGTAAGATGCTTTGAATAAAAGTGTAGGCCAAAATGCATGCATGTAAATGTTTTTTGGTTTTGATTCTGAATACGAACGGTATTCCTATTCTAGAAACTAAGTGTACTGTATTTACTGGCACAAGTACAATGAGGACTAATATATTTTGGCTTGAATCGGTTGGACAGAACCCGGCTCCCTTTATACTGAATACAAATGGAGAGACATTTGAATGCTTTAGAAAGAAAGGAGTGTAATAAACTGCCTGGACTGTGTTCAGAATGTGTGTGTGTGTGTGTGTGTGTGTGTGTGTGTGTGTGTGTGTGTTTGTGAACAGGGAAGTGTTATTTAAAGCCTTGTTGACCAAGGTAAAGCTTAACTGTACACGCTTTTGTATAGAAAATCTGAATGCTTTGTGAAAATCATGATATATTTACTGTAACCTTATGTAAATGTAAATTACAGTATTAATATAGTCATTAAAGCAAATAATAAAGCAAAAGTTTCACTTGTCTGGTATTTTTATACAACTGTGTCAATACAGTCTTTCCTGACTTATGTCTGTCTGTTAATGTGTAATGACTTTTCAGGCTGCTATGACTTATGTCTAAAAAGTTTTTTTTATATTTCCTTTATCTCGTCTGGATATGCACACAATGCATCATGGGTAGACAAAAGATGATCTTTATTTTATGTTATAATAGGTAAAGGTCACCATACAACTATTGCAATAAAGAAATAATGCGTCGGTTTAGTCAGATTAAATTGTCTTTTATTTTTATGTCTTCCTTATACTTTGTTTAATGCTTCCCTTTTTATTGTTTCCTTTGTATAGTTAATTTGTGTGTTTATTACCTGTGTCATCTAAATGTACAGTTTCTGCCTAAGAGGAAATACAAAGTCTGTAAATTTTTGTCATGGTTTTTATAAGCGGAAGTATTTAAGAATTTGGACACAAAGAAGAAACCAAATATATGTTTATGTTTATCAGTGGCATTAAAATTGTCCTTTTGATCTGTCTATTCGTGGTATCAGATGATTTAAAGAAAAAAACAACAGCTGACAGAAAGTGAAGCTAACATCCAAAATGAAAACTGACTTTAAAGCTATAGATGAAACAAAGAGTTTCGTTTCAGACTAAAATGTGGTATAAGAGATGAACCAAGAGAATATATTCCTAAAATTTATGTCACAATAAATGTAATGGAATGCATCCCATCCCTTAAAATTCTTAATAAACAACTGTAACCTGAAACCAATAAAAACAAGTCTGAAACGTGACATTTTTCAAAATGTTCAGACTGAAAATTGTTTTATTTTTTATCTAAAAACACACATTATATCTAAATTAACATTAACACTTGACAATTATTCAAAAATTATATATTTGATATATATATTTTTTATTATATTTACCAAACAAATACAAACAAAACAGGTACAATAAAAAATCTTGTTACAAATCTAAAATGTAGAAGAACATGGGGCATGGTATACAAGGCAAAGAAGAGAAAAAAAAGAAAATACATATTCAATATAAACGAAGTCAAAAGGGCAATTATTCAATACATTTTTTTATAAAAGAGGCCAGTTTCACTGCATTCTTATTATTACACAGTAATAAAGACTTATAAAAAAGTTTTAACTCATTCCTCCAATGCGTTATGTTAGGATTTACTTTTAAAAACAACATTTATGTATGAAATGTTTACTTATCAAAATTATGTTGTTAATGCAAAGTCCCAAAAATGATAATTGATGGCCAACATTAAGTGATATAAAGTATTATTCCGGCACTTGTTAAAAAGTAAGGAAATTATCTAAAAAAAAAAGTACTGATTTGTGGTTATTTTTTTGCATGAAATGTTTTTTTGTTGTTGCATGAAATGTTTTCCCCTCCACATTTTAGCACTTTTTGACAATGCACTTACAACACAAACTTGACGATTATTTACCTAATATTATTTAACTAATTATTTTGTAATATTTTCATTTGTACATCCTTACACTTAGGCTTTTATTTTGAAACATTCGAAGGAGGATCTAATGGTTTTTATTTTGAAATGTTTCACTGTGGCGGGCATTTGAAGCGAATCTTATTACGTCTGGCTTCCTCGCCGCTCATCAGCTGACGCATGTGACGTGAGCTTCGCCGTTGAGTTGTGTTTAGCTCCCACGCGGTCGTTCGAAAGGCACGATTTTCACAAACACGTGGTTTAAACGTTACGATATATCGAGATATGAGTTTCCATAGCGGCATTTTAACATATTAGCGTATTAAAATGATGTCAAAGTGGATTTAACCGTGGCACCTATCACTTCGGGGTGCACGTGATGACATGCCCGGGCTTGTCTGATTATTTGGCCCAGCCGGACAGGAGCTCCACGCGCCCATCATGGACGGCAGCTTTCCTAAACAACTTTTCCCACACTTTTATTTGGACGGACCGCCGGAGACTAAACCCAAAAGTAATTATGCAGGCTGGGGTTCATATGAGCGAGTGTTTGAATCCAGCGTCGAACTGGTAAGACTTGAAACGCCATTATTATAATGACATAAAGCTTATTGACAGATGCACCCTGATCATAGCGTTTCTCATTGCAAATCATGTACTTCAATAGCCACAATGCACGTGTATTTGTTTGCATGTAAACGTATATTTGGGGAAGTTATACGTGCAGTATAATGTTATACCATATGAATGACCATAATTCACATCTGTATTGTGCTGTGTATTTTCAGGGTGATGCTGAAGGAGACGTCCAGCATCGTTTTGAATCCCAACACACTGTGAGAGGAGACCAGTGGGTACCAGTCAAACCAGCAGTTACCCCTTTATTTCCACCATGTGAAGGTATTAAATGTATTATTATTTCTTGATATGAATTTAAGTCATTTTATCCAAATCCCATTGGACTCCATTTGGTCCCTATTCTTCAGTTTACGTTTACTTTTCAACTTGAACATTATTTTATTTTAATTTAAGTATGTTTTAGCACATAAACTTGAATTTTCTGCAAATTATGTCTTCGCCCTTTGATTGTGAATCACAAAAAACCATTGTTGTAGTCAGTCTAGTCCAAAATAATGTCCAAATTACATTTTACGAAAACAATCTCCAATATGAAAATATTTTTTAATTGTCATAAAATAATGTCACAATGGTCTTAACATCTATACATAATTCCCTTTTTTATTGTGAAATCTTTGATACACTGATAATTGATGTTGTTTGTTAAATTTTTTCTAAGATGCCAAAGTCTTGTCTGGCCCTCCACCCGATCCGATGGATTTTCCAGAGCACGTAAGCAACATAACTTAAAAAATGTATTTACTTTAGATGGTACTTTTTGTCTTAAACAATCTTATGAAGTTTGAAATTTCGAAATAAAAAATTTTCATCCGACATTTTCGCACATTAAAATATAAATACGCCCTCACTTTGAGTCACTCACGTTTACAAATTTTTTTGCGCTTAAATTCTTTAAAATTTAAGCTTCTTGTCCTTCATCCGTTTGTAGTGAAAGGTGTATTAGTATTAAAGGTGCAGTGTGTAAATTTTAGCGGCATCTAGTGGTGAGGTTGCGAATTGCAACCAACGGCGTAGTCCACTGCTCACCCCTTGCTTTTGAAACGCATAGAGAAGCTACTGTAGCTGCCACCGGACAAACATGTAATCGTCGGAGACAACTTATTCAAATAATTGTCCGTTAAGTGGTTCTGTAGAAAAATGGCGGCACAAAATGGCGACTTTCATGTAAGGGGACCCTCTTTGTATGTAGATAAAAACGTCTCATTCTAAGGTAATAAACACATAACGGTTCATTATGAAAGGTTTTTGTACACCCCTGATAATATAGTTTTGTATATTAATTTGCATTTCTGTCAAGAGATCCTTCTAAAAATGACACACAGCACCTTTAAAGGGATAGTTCGGCCAAAAACGACATTAAACCCATGATCTACCCACCCCCAAGCTGTCCGAGTTGCATATGTCCATCGTTTTTCAGACAAACACATTTTCGGATATTTTAGAAAATATTTTAGATATTTCTGTTCATTAAATGTTATGTTACGGGGTCCAGAAATAGTCCACGACCCTCAAGTCCAAAAAAGTGCGTCCATCCTTCACAAATTAAATCCAAACGGCTCCAGGATGATAAACAAAGGTCTTCTGTGGGTAATCCGTGCGGTGTTTTTGTAGAAATATCCATATTTAAAATGTTATTAACTTTATAAACTAGCTTCCGGTAGCGCCGCCATTTTGGAGTGATGCGCATTCAGGATGAGAGCTTACGCAGCGTACAGAGTTTCTCTGCTGCTGCTCGGTGCCCCCGCCCTCCGAATTTGTCATACGTCACTAAGAAAAGTGCGTACACTACGCTAATCCTCTCTCCTGAGTCTAAGATGGCGGCGCTACCGGAAGCTAGTTTATAAAGTTAATAACATTTTAAATATGGATATTTCTACAAAAACACCGCACGGATTACCCCCAGAAGACCTTTGTTTATCATCCTGGAGCCGTTTGGATTTAATTTGTGAAGGATGGACGCACTTTTTTGGACTTGAAGGTCGTGGACTATTGCTGGACCCCGTAACATAACATTTAATGAACAGAAATATCTAAAATATTTTCTAAAATATCCGAAAATGTGTTTGTCTGAAAAACGATGGACATATGCAACTCGGACAGCTTGGGGGTGAGTAAATCATGGGTTTAATATCGTTTTTGGCCGAACTATCCCTTTAACGTTATGAAGGCTTTATTTGTATTGTTTTGCCAATTTTTTGCAACAAATTAATTGATAGGCATTAGACTTGGTGTGCAGGATTTCGATGCGTGACAAATTTTTAGGATGACGAATAGGGAAAAATTTTGTGCTTTTACAACACAAACAACTGTTGTTCCTTTAGATGCAGTATTTTTACCAGCATCACTGTATGGATGCTTTCTCCACAATGGGTCATTTGCTTAAGGATGACTACTCATTTAATAGGGATCAGACGGAGGTGAGTGGGTCTCGTGTGTGTTTATGATGTTACACAATTATTGTGCAGTCTTTATTTTCTTTATTGGTGGTGGTAACCCTGCAATAGTTGTGTTGTTTACTTATGTCAGGGTGTTGTGAACGTGAGCTGGTGCAGGAAATATCTCGAAAGAATGAATTACAAAAGGTAAGAATATTTTTTTATGTGAATACACCATAAAGGTCTTATCCTAAAGGAAATTAACTTATCAGACTCTTAGATATAAAAACACACACACACAGACACTTAATGCAAAGTGTTTTTAGCAAAAATTTGCATTATTAAACAACCTTATATTATTTTTCTTATAATAAATATCATTTGGTTTCATTGAAGATAAATTTTCCCATTATTTTATTTGAAAGGATAAGAAATATTCACACATTGGTGTTTAAAGACACCTTGATAAATAACATTGTCAAAAGTATCTGACTCTTATCGACTACTTGATCACATAAACCTGATGTGGTTTTAGGTGTCATGTTGGGCGTTACACGGTGAAGATCCGTCGAGTCCATCATTTGCTGGCTGATATTGTCTGTGATATTCCTTCATCCGTTCTCGGCAAACTCCTTCACGAGGAACTGACATCACAGAGGGAACAACAGCAGTTCTGTTCAGATTTCACAGGGGGCGCTCTTGGATACACTAAACTGTTTGAGACACAGTGCGGTGGTGGTGATGGATGTCTGGTCTTTCCCAGTGGGCCGGCATTAAACAAACTCAGTATCCTTCTCTTACATTATGTCTATTATGCCCTTTTCACACAGAGATTCTAGAAAATACTCTAATAATGTGTTTAGGGATTTGTCACGGGATCGTTAAATTTTTCGCTTATTCTCACACTGATTTTCTGAAGATAAAGGAAAGACACATGACATCAAGGTGTGACGTGATTGTTTTTGTACACTTGGTGTAATATTTTCTGCTTTTTTTTTACAAGTTTGCTTATGATCAGCGATTTCTCGAAATCACGCTTGTGCATTTATCTTTCTGATCCGATCTTAAATTAGCGCATCGCTTACAGTTTTATTAAGCAGGGCGAATGTTCTCCGCTTCCTATATTTTTCATTGTTTCAATTCCCGATCAAAGAGATTCACGATAACTATTTAATTGCGACGACACATGCATCATCACTACTGTAGCACAGGGCACATTACCGGCCTGATCTAGGCAATGTTACTAAGTCCTTATCTCAGTAATGATCCTGGGATCAATCCCATGGCGTGCGTTTACACCGAGGGCACCTTTATCAATTTTATAGCATTTTTCTTGGATCACCATTATAACAGTTGTGTGAAAGGGGTTTTAGTGTTAAAAAATGTTTGTTTTCTGTTTAGTTCCTTTACTCCCATTCCTCAGATTTCCACAGGGTGGTGCCAAAGTACAAGGCAGACAAGCCTCCCAGTTTTCTCATAGACCCTAAACCTCTCACATTTGAGGTGAATGGAACTATTAAACAGCTCAGTCTTGGAAACATGGAGGACAAAGGTGAGATCTAACGTATGCACATAAAACACCACCCAGATGTTGGGCCAGAGTCGTTGTTTAAGTTTATTCCATCCATTTAATATTTATGAAAACTATTTCTAATGTTACACGCCCTTTCTCATACCCCAGTAAAATCTTAAGGGATGTAACAATAATGTTGTTGTTAAAAGATGTTGTTGATCTTTGCTCTCTCAACATGCCAACAAACTGGTGCATTGCCTTTATAAGCAAATGCTTGTTTTTTCAAGTCTAAGCTTGTTTCATGTGGTATCAGAAGTCTTGACACAGTTTCACATGCGTGTATACAGGTAACTTGGCTGTTCGATCAGACTTTTTCTGTGGTGTTTGGTTGCTGGGAGACCGCCTGAAGCCATATACACAGGAAGTCATCCAGACAAAAGATCGATTTTCCTGTGTCACTGTCAGGTGGGTTTAAACCTTTGTGTCAGACACAGCAACTCTTTACCAATATAACAACTCCACTTTTAACTTCATGTTTGGGTTGAACAGCAATACTTTGCATTTGCAGAATGGAAATGATGTACAGTACATATTTAGACTAAGGCTGTTGATCAATTAAAATATTTAATCTGGATTAATAGCATGATTGTCATGAGTTAACTCGTGATTAATCACAACTTAATCTCACATTTGTATCTGTTCTATATTTAACTTAATTTGACAGTTTTCAAGTTTTTAATAGTCTAATCAGCATGGGCATAGACAAATATGGATGCTTTATGCAAATGTATGTTTATTATTAGTGAAAAAGTCAAATAAAAGTTAATAAAAAAAAATTAAGGTTCAAAAACAAAATCACTGTAAAACTAATAGATTTGGCACACAGTCAAAAACAATACCAATATATTCAACGTTTTTCTTTTTATTGTTTGATTGAGACGTACAGTTTGAATATTGACTGTAATGCAAGGATCTAATATGATATTACACATCAGATATTTTACCCCAACAATTTATTGAACATTCACTGACATTACAGATTATATCTGCATGAATCCTTGTCAAAACAGATATTTTTTAAAACCGCAATAATGTGTGTATATATCGGGGGCACATGCTTCAGATGTGTCAGTCAACGCGAGGAAGATCGTTTTTGAGTCTTATCGCTCTTAATAACTCTTTAAAAATCAACCATGTCCCAAACTTTATCTCTATCTTAATTACTTTTTAAACATCAAGTAAGTCATGCATTTTATTTTTTAATTCCTGCATTTGTAAAAGCCAAAATCTCAGGCGTGCAAGTGAATGGACACTTCATTTGTATTAGGCATTCAGAAAAAACACAAATTAAGATAATTTTAGACTTTGGTGACTATTTACTGGCTAATGCTGCATCTCAATTTATCCAAAGACGGGCTAGGCCAAGGGTCAAACAGAAATTGCACGTTGAAGAAATCGCACGTTAATAAAATTTATGTTATTAAAATAAATTTACTTTAAAGGTGCAGTGTGTAATTTTTAGAAGGATTTTTTGACAGAAATGCAAAATAATATACGAAACTATATTATCAGGGCTGTATAAAGACCTTTCATAATGAACCGTTATGTGTTTATTATCTTAGAACGAGACCTTTTTATCTACATACACAGAGGGTCCCCTTACATGGAAGTCGCCATTTTGTGCTGCCATTTTTCTACAGAAGCCCTTAAAGGACAATTTTTTGTCTCCGACAATGACATGTTTGTCCAGTGGCGGCTACCATAGCTTCTCTAGGTGTGTCAAAAGCGAGAGGTGAGCCGTGGACTAAGCCGTTGGTTGCAATTCGCGACCTCACCACTAGATGTCGCTAAAATTTACACACTGCACCTTTAATGCGTTAATTTTGACAGCCCTAATTTAGACACATTCTTGTGTTCCAACTCATGAACATGTTGGAGGTCTTAATATAATTTTTTGTTATGATAATTGTATGTGAGGATATTATGGCATGTGTGACTTTTAATGTTACATAGTTATTCAAAAGATCACCAGCAGATTAGACTGGGTGTTATGTTGAGTTTTGGTAATATATCAGTATTTTGATGCAGGATGAGATTCGTAAAGATCATGCACGTTTTAATAAATGTGATCGTGACATGAGGCTTTAACTGGAAAGAAAACATTAATTCCACTTTTTTTTAGTATACAAGGCTATATTGTATACTGAGATATGACGCTGAGTCAATACCTCCCAGCCCTACAGCTGATACAGAATGACCTTCCTTGTTAAACTATTATACAAATTACTTTATTTGACTATTTCAGCTGAATGACTTCAGTTCCAGTGAATGTTTTACAATGTCAGTACATCCTTGTGAGCAAAATTTGTATTTTTTTCCAATTTGGATTCAAATGGCAAACTAGTTTTATCTAAGGTTAAATGAATTTGTCTTTTTGCTGTTGCCAACTGTTTACATCAGACTGGCATGTTTATAGAAATGTTTGGGTTAGACTGTTTTTGCCCCCCTGCCATACCATAACATCATAACTTTGTTTTGCACCAATCAGCGATGCTAATAATTTTTTTAGGAAAATATGCAATCTTTTATTAATAGTAATATTTCACAGATTTGAAAGAGTAGTTTTGTCATTGAGATGAGAAGATGAGAGTTTTTTTCTTGTCCTCTCCAGTCCACATATCCCAGATGAGCTCGTGGTGGCCAATGAACGGGGAGCAGCATATCTCTGGACCGTGAAAAAAGGGTACGTGTTTGATTTTGAGAACAATCTGTGTTATCAGTGTGCTTGGTTTTCATCTATGACATCTGTTACTGCTACAAACTGTTGTTTAGTTCAATACGTCCCGTTCTTAAGTTTATCAGTTGATGTCTTGATGTCAGTCTTGAACCTAACCTCCCTGTTTAGTGATGACAATCATTCACCCAAAAGTACAAATTCTGCCTTCGTTTATTCTCCCTCAGGCCATTTTAAAGCAGTTTGACTGACTTGATTTTGTGAAGCACACATTTCTTTCTAGCATTTTTGCATATCATTGAAGTAAGAACCGTGTTTTTCAAGTTACAAATCTATCGTAAAGGAAAATGAAAGCGTTATAAGACTTGTTCATATGAGCTGTGTGTTATATTGTTTTCTATAGTCATATGATAGCTTTGTCTGAAATTGTTTTATTGTTCTTATTGATGGTCAAAATTTCTATATTGTTTCGGTATACTTGTGCATTTTCAGGCTATACGGTATAAATTCGATAACTATATGTTAAAATGTTAAAAAAGCTTTGGGATAAATTGCCCACAACAAATGTCTGTATGTACAACTTTTGAACAAATAAATTTGCCAAGCATCCTATAAAACAATATAATATTTAAAAAAAATAACAATAATATAAATTGATGTTCATCTTTAATTTGTATTTAGCCTTTATACAAAATTAAATGTAAACTGTCAAATAAATATATAAGACTTTAAGGCTCACCTTTAATATTAATAAGGTGCATCTTTAAGTCAGTCAGTGATAAAAGCTGTAATGCAGCGTTCTCAAACTAATGTTTTATTAATTAACTGATGTTTTACTATTTAAAAGCTGCACAAAATAAATGTTAAACATCTTTTTTAATCTTCCTTTGATTTAATTATACTTTATTCTCGCCATGAATATAGCCTTAGAAGCTGGTATGGCGTTAAAATAAAGAAAAGCTGCACAAACTTTTTTTATTTACGGTTTAAAATATAAAAATAAATTATTTTAGTAAAACTCTGTAGTGTTGCGTGTCTTTTGCACTTTTAAAAGTACATTCCTACACGTTAATACCCTAATTTTAGTTCCTTATTTAGCTATAATAAGTGAAAAATCTAATTAAGTAAATATTTGTTTTATCCGATTAGTCGATTAATTAAAAAATAATCGGCCAATTAATCGGTTATGAAAATAATCGTTAGTCGCAGCCCTTAATGACCGTATACAATAAATCTCTGTATAGTGTTTAAATTTCAATATAGCTTGAAAAAAAGTCACTTTAGATAAAGGCATTATTGTAAATGTTTTGTGAACAATTATTACATTTTTGGTGTGGTATTTTGCTTTAGAAGATGCTTTATGGTGTCTGACAGTCCAGTCCCTCTTTAATTTTATTAAAACGTGCTACCATTATTTCATTCTTGAATAAAAATCCAGTCATACAGGTTTAGGACAATATATGTGTGAATTGAGCTTAATGAATCGATTACACCATATTTGCCCTCAATGATAAAACTTTATTGTTCAGAGTTTCAGCCGGGCTGGAATGAGGGTGTGCATCTTTTGTTTCCTCCTGACTTTTGTCATCAACACAAGTACCACAGAAATCTACAGCAGTTTTTGTGCTGTAAATTCTGAGAACAGTTTCACAAACTTACCACATAAACCAAATTGACGGTCAATTGAATCTGTCTCAACACCGAAAATTCATTGGTTGAGCAGTCGTAGCTGATATGAAGCAATCCTACGTCACATTATGACTGTGTGAATGTTGTAACCTGTCCAGAAGTTAGTGACACATTGTTTTATCCAGATTGCAGAAGTTTCGAGAGGAGGATGCCAACCTGTATTTCAATGCGAAGTCGCCATGGCGATGGTGTGAGTTCTCATGCCACCCAAGAGTGATGGTCTTTGCTGACAGGACGGGGGCGGAGCTTGCAGACGCAAGGGTAAAGTGACATCACTGTTGTACATTAGTAGTGGCCTAAACTCAATTTTGGGAATATGAACAAAACAAATTGAAATCTCATTTCCCAAACCACCAATATGACACGACACACATTAGCATAAATCAAACCCAGCAAACTTTTATACCTGACTAGTATTATTGACATACAGTGTCATATTCTTGTAATAATAATAATTATATGTAATAAATTACTTGGTTTATAATGTACAATAAAAAATATTTGCTTGAGCCAGCCGTTGGGTTTAAATTTAAGTTGTCACTTCCTCTTTATCAGAATCGTGACTGTTATCACACATTGTTTCGGATCGGAAAGACACCAGCTTGTGTGACAGGAGAGAGGGTGATGTTGACCAAGTATCTAAGCGAAAGCCACGCCCACCATCACCTCATCACCACCCAGGTAATGACATCACGGTTAGTCACACGCTTCATGTGTCTGAAGCCTTGCGTCAGCTGTTAGGCTGAAGGGCGTGAATGTCTCATTGAGCAAAACAAACATCCTGTGAGTTCACGTGATCCTCCAGTAAACAACCACTATGAATACTGATCTAAGTCAATGAAACAGATCCTATCACTGTACACATACAGATTAAATCATTTTTAAGGACTTTTATCTTTATAGGATTTTTGTATGTATGGTATTATGTATAATTAAAGTACCCATAGTATCATTCTTTACATTTACCATGTTTTAGATCATGTATTATGTTGTAGCATAAGTACCCTGAAGTAACATCAACATTGTGGTACATTTTTATATGGTACTCATTTAATACCATCTAAAACTGGCAACCACAATATTTTAGGGAAGGAAATAAAGCA
Organism: Misgurnus anguillicaudatus; assembly: GCF_027580225.2. Classification (NCBI taxonomy): domain Eukaryota; kingdom Metazoa; phylum Chordata; class Actinopteri; order Cypriniformes; family Cobitidae; genus Misgurnus; species Misgurnus anguillicaudatus. Next base: position 32,543,141 of record NC_073345.2, read on the forward strand.
CTTTTTATTTCCTTGTCTACAGTTTTCTGCCTACCTTATGGATGAGCGCGTTCCATGTGTGCCCATGCTGAAATGGGATCATATGATGGAATCCCCGCCGGTGTTTGCCTGCGCTCTTCCGGGACCGACCCAAAACGACTGCAAAGTGCTACTGGGTGCTCAGAAATCACAGGAGGTCATGTTATTGCAATACAAGGGTGAGCTTTACATTCAGCACGTGTGTTATACTAGAGTTAAACCGTAATAAGCAAAACACAATTGTCAAATACAAATAAAAATGCATTGACTCACATGATCATTAATTCCAGCTGGACCCTCTGAAAGATTGTATGTTTAAAGTCTTATAGGGATGGTTCACCTAAAAATGATAAAACCCCCATTATTTACTCACCCTCAAGCCATCCTCGATGTATATGATTACCTGTTTTCAGACAAACACAATATAAGAGATATATTAGAAAGTCCTAGCGGTTCCAAGCTTTATAATGGTAGTAAATGGTGCTTTTGATCCTTTAAAAATTGGATGGCTACGGTATAGCCATTTTAACATTTTTAACTTTTTTTAAAAGACAGAGTTCACCCAAAAATGAACATTGACGCATTACCCATTCACCCCTCAAGCCCTCCTCAATGTATATAATTTTTTTTATTGGAGTTATATTAGAAAATGTCCTGGCTTTTCCAAGCTTTATAATGGTAGTAAATGGTGCTTCTGATCTGAAGCCCAAAAAAGTCCGTCCATCCTTCACAGAAGTAATCCACATGGCTTCAGAGGGTCAATAAAGGCCTTCCAAATTCTAAAACGGGGATTTTTTACACGTTCATCACTCGTACGCTATGTCCTATACTTCATATGCTGAAAACGCACTCTCTTGTGATTGTGTGTCTGTTGTTACTGGAAGCTAGTTATTTCAGTTTGTAATGTTTTCGATTTTTTTTCTTACAAAATCGCATTGATTACCCTCAGAAGGCCTTTATTTACCCCTGGGAGCCATGTGGACCACTTCTGTGAAGGACGGACGGATGGACCTTGTAATGCTTCAAATCAGAAGCACCATCCACTTTCACCACAAAGCCAAAAACAGCCACGACATCCTCCAACACAACTACCAATAAAAAATCTCATACATTGAGGATGGTTTAAGGGGTGAATAAATCATGCAGTCATTTTAATTTTGGGGTAAATTAAAGAGAAAAAAATTAAAAAATTTAATTTTTTAATTTTTAAAAATTAAAGAGATAAAACATTTTATTAAAGAGATAAAAAGTGGTGTTTTGGGGTGAGGATTGGAGTTCATCCACTTATGTAGTAGTTTTTGTTAGTTGTGCGTGTTTTGTTTTTTTAGGTAAATAAGTGACGGGTATCATAAGATTTTCATTCTGTTTCTTTTATTTCTTCCATTCATGCATGTTATGAATGAATGTAATAAATAAACCTGTTTCAAAGTTCAATTTAAAATTGTTAAAATGCAAAATAGCTTCCATAGCCACCCAGTCTTTAAAGGATTCGTTTTTAGTACTGTAGGTAACTGATTGAATCCTATTACAAAGATTTATTTAGATTATACAGATGGCAAAGTTGTGTGCTTTGCATTTAACCCCTTAAAGGGACATTCATTTTCCAGCTCTCCTATAGTTAAATATTTAAATCTTACTGTTTTGGAGTCCAGCTGATCTCCAAGACTGGTGCTACCACTTTTAGCATAGCTTACCACAGTCTATTGAATCTGATTAGACCATTAGCATCGAGCTAAACAATAACCAAAGAGTTTCAATATTTTTCCTATTTAAAACTTGACCCTTAGTTACATCGTGTACTAAGACCGACAGAAAATAAAAGGTTGTGATTTTCTAGGCCGATATGGTTGGGAACTGTGCTCTCAAACTGGCGTGGTGATCGGGGACTTTGCTGCCGTGGCATGGCTGCGGCAGGCGTAGTGATATTATCCCCTCCTACTAAAGGTAACCAAGGGGACTATTTTCAGGCACTGCGTAATATCACTACGCCTGCTGCAGCCATGCCACAGCAGCAAAGTCCTTGATTATTACTCCAAAATGAGAGTACACGATGTAACTACAGAAGAGTAAAGTTTTAAATGGGAAAAATATTGAAAATCTTTGGTTATTTTTAGCGTGACGCTAAGGGTCTAATCAGATTCAATGGATTATGCTAAGCTACGCTAAAAGTGTTAGCGCCAGACCCGGAGATCAGCTGAATGGATTCCAAAACTGTAAAAATCAAATGTTTAACTCTAGGGGAGCTGGAAAATGAGCATATTTTCAAAAAAGTGGAATGTCCCTTTAACAAAATTATGATGTACAGGTGGCCGGGAGCATGCCTGTCAGACTCGGGGTCCCATTCAGAAGCTCTTCAGTCCCAATGAGAGTCTGGACCACGTAAAGCTTCTGCTTCCCCATAAGAGACACCTTGCTCAGAAGAGACTCGGTGTACCTGCTGCAGGTAAGCATTCATCACATTTCAGACCTGATTTAATACATTTAAAACCTGCTTAACTCTATTAGATCCTAACTAAAGTGTCTTTTGATGCAATAATTGATCCGTGCTACATTATGCGTTTTTATATTTTCCCTCAGGTCTCGCAGCTGTACAGAATAAGGACTACATGTCTTTATTCCAGCTTACAGAGACTGGAGACATCTTTTATCAGACGCTAAAGTTACACAAGGATCAGGCCAACACCAGTGAGGACCTCACAGCTTCATCATCTGCCAATGTAGGAGAAACTGGAGCGAACAAGGACATCCAATCCGCTATAAGCAATGATGATGACTCGGATAGTGAGGCACATCCATCCGAGGTTGGTCGGTTGGATAAAAATCAATCCCATGCTTTGGATACAAATAAAGATGCTGAAGGACCATCAATGCCGAAGAACCATAAATCAAAAAAGGATCGTGGTTTCCAGGATGCTTGGGATCAGTGGTTAAATCCCATTTTCCAAAAGGCTGCTTCCAAAAAACAACATTTTCATCACCAGCAAATCAAAACCAAAGATTTATTGGATTTACGGATCATCACGTCTGAAGATCTGGAAGAAGATCGCTTGGAGAGTTTAAGGGGAAACCTTCACAATGTCATGAGGAAGAAAGAGCCGGTCCTTCATGGAGTAACGTACCTGCCTCATTTAAAGGTTACACCCGTTCCTGATCCTGTAGATCCTGCACAGTGGCCGGACGATCTGAGCCAGCGATTGACTGCGGCATGGGAGGGCGAATGGAAAAATTGGTGGGAGGAGAAACTGGGTTTGAATCGGAACGAGAAAATCGAAGCTCTTCGTAGAAAGCGACGTAGAGAAAAGCAGGCCAGAGCCGGGAGTCGCGTCTCACTTTTTGGAAGCTTCACCTCGAGTTGTCAGGGCGATCTGTCCGGTTGGTCATCCGCGGCGAGTCTTTGTTCGGACGGAGAGGCTTTGGAGAACTCGCAGGCTATGGAAGAAGTGGATGAGAGATTGGAAACCGAGGTGGAGCAAAATTTAAAGACTACGGTGACCGATCAACAACCTAGAAAAGCTGCCTTAAGATCTCCTCCAAAACCTAAAACTCAGTCGAATGACCAACCAACCACCCAGAATCAGAAGTCTGCAAAAATGACGGATTTGGGAGTTTCAACTTCGGTCAGCTTACCACGATCACCAACAAGGCAATCGAAACGACTCAAAGTGGAGCTTAGTTCTATATTTGGTTCCCAAAAACTGGAATCTGTATCGGATGGTGGAGTTTCTTTTTCTCAGGTATCTTCCTCATCATCCCAAAGATTTTCCCAACTCAGAACACCCACACGAGGCTCCCAGCCAAAGAAAAAGTCTCGCATGGGTTTCTAAATGCCGGCTGCAAACGAGGAATGTTGCAAGGCAAGTGACCTACTTTTTGCTTGGTGTCGAATGTTAGCGTACTGTACAGGGGCGGGTTGTGTTTGAAAGAGGAACTCGAGCCGGTATAGGCCAGTGCGTCAATCTTGTGTGTATATGTAATGAATATCAACTATTCAATGTTTAGACGAATCAGGGCATACCAGCCTTAATTACTCTCTCTATGCTACTGCTTGCAACCATTGTTTGAGTTTACATAACAAGTACTTGCAAAATAGCTATAGGGTAAAACCAGGCTTGGTATCGCAGAGCAACGTCAGAGTCATGTTACTGCTTTACATTTATTTCTTTAATCCAACAATAGCATAGAGGTTTTTAATGTGGTATTCAGTGCAGCTCTGGTGTTGTTGCTCAGAATTTAGTCATGGTATGCAGTGTATTGTGGTTTAGGTTAAGAAATGAGTTTTGTGGTATTTTAATGTCATGTTGCTCATCTGTTCTTCAAAGGGAACCTAGAAAATGTTGCTACACTGTAGGGCTGGTGGTATTTTGAGTTTTGGTAACAAATCGATTAGGCCTGTATGATATTGGGGGGATTAAATAAGTGACTAGCAGTGACATTGCAATGTTTTGTTTTTCTGCGGCATGAATTTTTGGTATTAACTTCTGCCTTGCATTTCTTGTATCGATTTCTTTGTCCTTTGACACAATTCTCATATAGTGCAACACTGGAAAAGGCATCCAAAATGAGTTTTCTTTAAAAAAAAAAAAATGTTCTGGATGTAACTTGCAGAGGCGCACATTGCAATGACGATGCTAAAGCGATATATTGTGCGGCCTTAATGATGGTATTTTATATGGCCTGTAACTTTCTGGACTGCTATTGCCCTCGATATTTATTGCATATTGCAATTCACCCTAAAATTGCAGATATATCAGGGCTCGAAATTGCGACCATTTTGGTCGCATATGCGACCGAAATTTAATCTGTGCGACCTTAAAATATATTTGGGAGCATTTGTGCGACTGCCCATTTTGTTGTGACGCGAGTTGATTGTGATCCTGCGTGCTGGTGCTGTCCCAGGTTCAGTGTTCTCTCCAACGATACATAACCAATCAAATTTCACCATTAAGTTCTTGCGTTTAATGAAGACCGCAGATTGGCTAATATGAGCGTCAGTCATTCCTCGTTTCAGTGAAGCGCGGAAATGTGAAAAGACGAACGCGTCGCGAGCATGACGAGAGTGAGACGATTACAGCCAAGGTTATTACTGTATTTTTTGACGACGATCGGGATTCAAATGTAACTCCACCACCGGAAAATACGAGTTGACGTTAAACCTTTCAGAGAGAGTGGCTTAAAGATTTCGAGTGTCTATGAAAATGTAACTGTTTACTGTAAATCCTGTAAAACGGCGTTAATGGCGGAATCAAAACATTTTAAGCGCCAGACGTACCTTGCTTAAACATGGCGAAAGTGCCAAAAACACAAGACGTGTTATGACAAATGTGTTTATTATTGATGGAGACACCGACCTGTCTGTCAGTGTGTTTAATGGTGTATGTGCGCATGCGCTGGTGAATGGACATTCGACAAACATCCTTGTGGTCCATGTTGCTGTGGAATACGACAATGCTGATGGTATGTTTTTGTTGTATTTTTTAAAACATTGCCTATTTAGTAGTAAAAGCATCCTGGTAATGCAGTTATCAATTCCAATATATATTAGCCTTCTATATTAGGGTCACTTTTGTAATGTCACAATTAATCAGTGTTTTACGTGTTTGCTAGATTTTCCATTGTAATCTTAATCATGTTACCTGACTGTATTTGTTAAATTATTATTGCTGCTATACTATTTCAACAGCATTTGGGTATTAATTTAGGAATTTATGCAGCAAAAAATAAAATAAAATAAAATAAAATAGAAGACCAACTTTTAAATGCTGGCCATAGGACGTGTAAAGTGGTGTTTTATTTTTAATAAAATAAATCTATTAACATTTACATAGTAGTTGTGGTACTTTTTAATTTTTGGATGGATGCGCCTAAATTTTTGCTGGTGCTCCTAACTCTTTAAAGTTGGGAGCACCAGTGCTACCAAATAAAAAAGTTAATTTTGAGCCCTGTATATGAATTTCGGTGAATATCGCCCAGCCCTACTTCACGTTGCAAGCTGAGTGTTGGCATCTTATGGCGCTTTTCCATTGCATAGTACCCCACGGGTCAGGTCGGGTCAGCACACTTCACTTTGGCTTGTTAGCTTTTCCATCGAGTTTAGTAAAATGGATCGCACACCGGACTCGCAGCTCAGCCCCGCACCGTTTTTAAAAAATTGAACACATTGTCTTCTATGAGTTTACGCACACCAGCACCGCCAGGTGGTGCCAGTCTGTGGCGCCCAGCTTTGACTTAGGAAGTCGCTCAAATCCCTGTCGCGCCACTCACATAGTTAAACATTAAATAACATCATATTTGTCTCAAATCCTTAACGATTATAATTGGCTGCTAACGTATATTTAGCGTTTTGAAGTATATTTAGCGCTATTTAATGTGCACTTCTGGTTTACGATACCTCCGAGTTGTCCTAGACGCGACTCGGCGCTGAGCGGCACGTTTGGTGTGCGACCCCCTTAGGGGATTATAGGCGTGTCATTATATTTGCGCTGCCTACTGCTGTGACATCATACATGTGTGAGCGTCATTGTACATTCCCATACATTCATTTATTTCTCAGTTCGCCACAAAATCAAAATTGACCGCCACAAATAGACGTTTGCACATTGAGTTTATCACGATCTCTGTCTCACATGCCAGTTACTGTACAAACACCAGTGGCACCAGTCAAAGCGCTCTGCTAAGACCTCATTAAATTTCATTTAAGTATATATGCGGACGTGTGCGTCGCGAATGTGCCGTCACAAACTGGAAATCTGGAACATTTTTTTATGGTGTTCCTGATTCTTTACCTGCGGATGTTTTTCATCTGTAAAAGAGAGTTTGGGAACTTACAGCGAAGCACAGATGACAACAGGTTTACTTGAGACAGCGCAAGCTAGCATGAAGGTAAAGCAAATCTTTACATTATAGCAATGACGCTGGTAGTGACGATTCTCTCAGACCAATCAGTGATCTACAGTGTTTTCACTTCACTTTTTGGTATCAGCTCAGGTCGCTTGAAACCCCAACCGAGGTGGTACTAAAAAAAGTATTGGGTACTACGTACTGCACACAGTGGAAAACCCCCCAAAAGTGAGCTGACCCCAACCACAACGTGGGGTACTATGCAATGGAAAAGCACCATTAAATTAATTCCTCTTAATGTAGAAATGTGACACAATATGCGAATCATAATTGCAACGTACAACCATTTCTAGTGTTTAAGGGGATAGTTCAGTGAAAGATGGGGGTGACCCCATGATTTACTCAACCTCAAGCCGTTGTTCTGAGTTATATTAGAAAATGTCTTTGCTCTTCCAAGCTTTATAATGGTAGTAAATGGTGCTTCTGATTATAAAGCCCAAATTTAAGAGAATATTAAGTTATCCCTATCTGTATTTTCTTATAAAATCGCATTGGTTACCCTCAGAAGGCCTTGGAGCAGTGTAGAGTAGTCTTGGGCGATATGCCCCATTTTAAGATTGACCTATTGTCAGCCTGTGAGATCACCGATACACTATAGTATCAGGGGCGTGGTAATAGTTTCCGTATTTATTTATTTGTTCAGTTTTTACTTATTTATGACAAAGCACTTTACTCTAAGGGCAACACTTTTATGACCACAGCCTTCTTAAAACTGATGCCATTAATCTGAACACGTCATTAAAGCCCAAACGTTCATAAAGAGCCCGCTATCGGGCATATGTCTGACGATTGTCGATACACAATGGTATATCGTCTATCGGCGTAACCCTGGTGTAGATTACTTCTGTAAAGAATGGATGGATTCACTTTTTTTGGACTTTATAACCAGAAGCACCATTTACTACCATTATAAAGCTTGGTACAGCCAGGGCATTTTCTAATATAACTGCAATTGTTTGTCTGAAAAAAGATAAATATACACATTAAGGGTGGCTTGAGGATGAGTAAATCATGGGGTTATTTTCATTTTTGCTGAACTATCCATTTAAATCCACTGGATGTGCATTGGCTTGTTTTGTTGATAACATTGTAGTTTTCTGGGTAAAGATCAAATTTCGCTGGGATCTTGTGGCATTGAGAAAATTTCCAACATCTGTTTTCAATTTTCTGCATGTGTATGATAATTCTGTTTGACATCTGATTGGATGCGGTTGTTTTGAGATTTATAGCTATTCCATATTTTCGAACATAAAACAGAGAGACACAAGATCAGAATTTCAAAATAGCTTTTTTTAATCGTCAACATTTTTCATCTTAGCATGACAAAAATAATAAGTTAATATCTACAAGATGCTATACATAAAGTATGTTTTTTTACATTTTACAAATGTACATTTTTATATAAACATTTTTTACATTTTAAGGTTTTTTAGGCTTTTTTGTGCAACGCACATTTTCAGCATACAGTAATTGTGTTCGTACACACACACAAACATTGGCTAATGTGAAACTTGTACTAAATTGGCAAGTAGGTTAACAACATCACCCTCACATACACGCGAAAATAAACAAACACACTTTTCTGTGAACACCGAGTGCACCACGATAATTCTCTTGACCTGTATGATCTCAGAGTCGGCGTTCTCCAACCATACAGCTTTCTTCGGTCACACATTAACAATCATTTAACAAAACTGTGCAAAGCACCAAAGTACAAGTCCTACGGTGTTGAATAAATAACAGTCTACTGTACCTTGGATATGTACTATTGAGCTGCCTGGAATGTTGACAAATCCGGACACGCACCGACTACTAAACAATACGGCTACAGGTATTTTTTTGTCTACAAATTTAGCTGCCAGTGTTGTGCAACGCTGATTTTTTTCACTTTAGCTTAACATGAATAATTAAGAGAGATGTATACAGTATGTAGACAGGCTTTCAAGCCCTAAAGAGTTACAAAGTTGAAAATACAATTCAGATATTTTGTGGTTTCACTGAACCCAGGCACAATGGCACCTTGCTGTTGAATCAGCCAGGAGAAGACTATGACATCATGGAAGATAACAAGGAAGTTCACAAAGCTTCCAGAGTTGATTCGATCACTTCCCCTTTGATTTTTGAAAAGTGACGCATCTCCATTGGTGGTCGTGCTCTTCGGCAAGTGGTTACGAATGTATTACAGTCTGTGTCGCTGGGAGCGGAAATGAGGAGGGAAGTAGGGTCCTTCCGCGTCACTTCCCAAGGAACTGCTGAGAGACTCTTCTCCAGAACTTAAGTCTTCACTCGAGTCCTCACTGTTACAAGACAAAAACACAGTCAGATGCTATCATGTGATGTCAACAAAAAGTACAAACACCTCACACACCTTTCCTTACTCACAGGTGATACACAATTTCGTCAGTATTCTCCACCTACATTCCATTGCTACACCTAGTTTGGTGTGTATGCATATTTTGTCTAGTCCTTTATGAATTTTCTGCGTCACTCAGTCCTAGGAATTTAGTCGGTGATTTAGTGCCCTTGATGAGTAGCAGCTATATAAACTCTAGGGTCGGTTGCTAGGATGCGACAAACCATTTGCCGTTATCATGTAACACCAATACAGAACATGATAGAGGAACGCTGGGTGGAGCGTACTGAAGGAACTTCAGCCTGTGCCGACAAGACCAAGGTTGTGACGTAAATGTGCGTGTTTGTAAAACACCGGGGTTAAGTAATGTCACTGTAATGGAAAAACCAAGTCTGGTAATGCCAGGTGGAATTGAAACCAGAAGTTGTGATGACAAACTATGGCGTTTTTACAAATAGCTGTTGTTTTTGTGGTACTTCTTCCTCTTAAAGAAATTGTTTACCTCAAAATGAAAGTTAGTTCATATTATACTCGTCCTCAAGCCTTTCTGGGTGTATATAACTTTCTTGCCAAACTCAGTTGGAGTTATTATACATAATATCTTAGCTCTTTTCAGCTTTATAATGGCTTTGGATAGTGCCCCATTTAACGATAACCCATCACTTCACCTCGAAAGACATTTAATAACTGTGTGGATTTGTTTTTGATGGATGGATGCACTTTTTGGAGCTTTAAAAATGGGCCACTATCCAATTCCATCATATAGAGCCAGAATATTAACTTTGAATGTGTTTGGCTAAACCAATAAAGTCATATACACCTAAAATGGCTTAAAAGGGTGAGTAAAATATGGGTTGCCTTTCTTTTTTATGGTGAATTATTCCTTAATTCATAATTGACTGCTAAATAGGAATGTGACATTCATTTGTTTCTTCACAGATTGGATGTTTACCTTTCGCTCTCGTCCCAGACGCCCTCCGGGATGGTGGGTAGCTCGGGAATACTGCAGTAGCTGCTGTGCAAATTCTGCGCCGTTCTCCGCGATACGATCCAAACCAGTTTCCTGTGGTCAGGTTTGGCACATTCTGGAGAGGAATACTGCTTCATACACTGATCTACCAGACCTCGCCAGTGCGCCAGGTCAGCCTGAGAGATCTAAAGAGAGCAAACAGATACCGTATTAAACACCAGCTTACATAAGACCAAGGCAAACGGCCAGCATAATTTTGGAAAGGTCTGATTTGACAGGTGTGTCCGCCAACAGTGTGCAACCTGCTGGATAAGGCTTTGACTTTTGGGTGCAATGGTATATTTTTCGAAAAACATTTGTGGTGATTATTTTTGTACTTAAAACTGCATTCTTTTTTTGCATTGACAGTGTTGCGATTAAACTAGTCATAGTCGTAAGATTGTGACTTGAAACCAAACAGCAGTCTGTATTTATTAACTATTTCGGGTGCGTTTGCAATATCTGATCTGCTTTGATTTTTACCTTCAGATGTCTCTGTATGCGATGGGCGATCTCTAGGAGGTCTGATGACTTTAAGGCATCGATCTCCTGCATCAGCAGAGATAAGGCAAGCACCGAAGGCTATAAAAAAAGAGGAACAAAACCATTAAAATAAGCTTGTGCATAACTCATTTTTGACATCTGTATGTTTTTGTGTGGTATTTCTTACTTTAGCTTTGGAGAAGACAATTCTGCACAAGCAGGCTTTTAACTCCGCTTCTAGTTTGTCGAGGTTGAGGACATTTTTCCTGAAATGGAGAGAAACATGCATGTCAGAAAAAGTGACAGTTTAAGGCCAATCTGTCTAGTGTGACATTAAACCAGAAGATAATCTTAGGTTTTGACAGCTGACTGCAATATACCCAGCAAAATGTTCAAAGTGCAATAGCCAACCCTGTTTATCAAGTCAGTTTTTTTTTTTTTAATCTGCTATGCATGCACATTTATAACTGTGTTTATATACTGTGGCTGGCGTCTTACCTGCCGGAGGTGTGCGAAAGTGCGATGGCATGGTATAAATGCAGGAAGGTTAAGGCTGTGACGGCTTTGAACTGGAAGTTGAGTTTCTCTGAAATGATCTTCTCCATACGGCTGAGGTCTGAGACGGTAAATTTGCACTGGCTGATGCGAATGAGCTCGTGGCTGGACGAAACATCGCACTCTTCTTCGGTCGCCCGGGCGGCGATCTGGAGGCAGCTTAGGCTGATGCATGCCAAATACTTTGGTTGAACCTTCATCATTAAAACACAAAGCAGATCAGTTTAATCCAAAAGGTATTCTGACTGGGAAAATAAGTTGTTTTGTAATCATGGTAAACTGTTTACCTTCATCATGGCTAGAAACCTATCCAGCAGGTTAACGGCCAGCACAAAGGTCTGAGCGCTGTAACCAAAAAAACTGGTCAAGCTCCAGAGATCCTCCACCCGGGCATCTCGACATTTGGCTGAAACTCCATTACTATTCTGTAAAACATAATATTTTTGGTTAATTGTGACTTTATTGTTAAAATGTTTGGGTGTTTACAATAACTTTGCACATGAATAGTGTTTTTTTTTTTACAGGAGCTGTCATTTATTGTATCACATGATGTATTTTGTTAAAGCAGATCACCTCTTGGGTGGACTCGATCAAACTCAGTCCCGTTTCCTTTGGCAAATAATACACCTCCTGCTCCAAATTCGCCTTCAGCTCCTTCATTAGTTTAAAGGCATCCATGTTTTCACTTTATCTGGGTTTCAAGTCTTCAAAACCTTTAAAAGGACATAAAAAAACAAGTGAGTATATGCAGTAAATGCAGTTCACCCAGGGCGGTGGGTCAAGGTTTGCCCAGCCCCCTCTGCTCAGCTGAGCCTCGGTGTCGGGTTTCGCTGGTTAACGCCTTCTCACTGGAGATCCAAACAAATAAACTGTTCACGGAAAAGAAATAAAATCGTCGTTTTGCGAACTCTATACGTAAAATAAAAACGTCAAGAACGTAAAAAATGAAAGTGAATGTCGCAAAGTGGATTGCAGTTGATCCGTCAGCTGGAAAATACCTTGAACGGAGGGGGAGGGGTTATAGCTTTACACTCCTGTACAGTTCGTGTTTTTAACATTTAAATGCAAGTATTTATGTTTATTTACAATATAATAAGTCGACACGCGTGGTATTAGACGGATCTTTGCGATTGAATTGAATGTATTCCGAATTTAACATAAAACGACACAGTTAACGGATTAAAAACATCAAAGACCCGTAACAGTTGAGAAATTCGGTTATTCCATAAAAATAAATCCTTAATTTTCATTAGGTAAAATAATATAACGTTTCCTTTCAGTATAAAGAAATGTAAAGATGACTCAATAAATGCCAATGAAAATCCAGTTCATAAATACAAGCATAACCGAACATCAAGCCATTTTGAGCGTACAAGAAATAACAGGACATTTAAAAAAGCGACTTTTATCTAGAGAAACGTTAATAACGAACCAAACATGTTAAATAATGACACACATTAAAGATAAACAAAGATGCATACCAGAGATGTTAAAAGGGCATATTGTGTTTGTATATCCGAGTCGTATCGTCTTGTTTTTCTGAGCTTCTCTTTCCTTTTGTTGATGTTGAATTTGGCTCCGCCCATTTGGGCTGTCACGTAGGGAACGTAAGGCTTTGTGTGTAGATACAGTTATGTATTTTAGGGCGTGAACTACGGTTAATTCTTAATTTTAGTGCGTTTCTTTTATGTTATGGATGTGAGACTTTGCGTGTGTTTTGTTGTATTTAACACATAAAGCTTTATAAACTACGGTTTTACCTATGAGATATGAACATCACGGACCAATAGGAACTGCCGAAAATGTAGCGTTCAAATAGTCCGCCCAAAATTCTCTGCGCTCATTGGCTACTGGATCGTACGTAATCTTCTGCAATGACTGGGAAGGCGACAGCTTGAGCTGTTCTTTGATTGGTTGTTGCTGGTTTTTGTTTTGACACGGTTTCTAAGGGTGTAGTAGAGAATGTAGTTAAAACATTAATATAGCTTATATTCATAGTATGTGATGTGTATTTGTTTCACGTCATTTGAATTTATTGAAATATCATTGTATAAATCTATCCCAAATGCAAAGTGACTGGAAATGCAGTTGTGTTACTGGTGTGTTATACACTCACTTGGGTCATGAATCATGATTAATACTGTTTTGGTAACATTAAGTGAAAGAAAACTAGTTTATTAAGATGGTTTTCCTATTAGGCTTATTAAACCTAATGTAAGCTGATACATTTCAAAAGCGTACATATATTTAAAAAAGTTCAACCACTGTTTCATTTTTTGCTAGGCTTTACATGTATAATCGTGAGACCTTGTACTGTATATCATTGTATGTGAAAGTAGTCCCTCCCACCAACCATCAACACTCCAAAAATCCCTTCACCAGAAAAAGTAGTCCTCTGATGACACATTTTCTAACTTCCCAATTATCTGCATTAAAAATGAAATCCCGATCACATCTACATTTGCTTTTGGTGCATTGTGGCGTTTTTGGCCGTTTGTTGCTTTTTATGTTCTTATTTCGTTCGTTAAAAAAATATTTTCGGTGAAGGTGCCTGTGTGCGTCGAAGGAGGTAGGCGGAAGGCTCTCCTTCCTTCTCAGTCCCCTCCTCGGAAGTAGACGTTCCTGTCTATATTCCGTTCATTTTATTTTTTAATATCAGTTTGGAAGGATCCCTTTAAGTTTTTTAAGCCCCTGCCAGATTTTATGTCGAAAATGGAGGCGAAGATGGACGCGTAAAAAGATGACGGAGTCCGATTTGCTACTTCATTTTACCTCAGTTTAATGGACCGGATGATCTGCGTTTCCCACAACCTTGCAGGGGAGGTAAAAAATCTCGCAATTGCTGAGGGATTGTATAAAGAAATCGTAGCATTTCACTCAAATAACTCACTCCTAAAGGATAAAATGTATACATTAAATACCTAAATGTCATTTTTGGTGTAGCTGTTTTTCGGTAAACAGGTTATTGTTGACGTATCGCTCTGTGGCTAGTCCGCTAGCACGCATTTAATGTAAACTGCGTCAACAGCGTCTTACACCCATATCATCTGTTTAATAATCATCTCTTTATATCACATAATACTGATATACACCAATATTCATATTCAAGGTATGAATTGAATCAGAAGTGTTTATTTTTTGTCCACACATTAGAAACCGAATGACAGTTGAGCATCACCACAAACATCAATCCAGATACATCGTAAATGTTGTTATGTTATGGATTTTGACAGTTATCGTCATGTAGTAAAGTTTTTATAGCTGCTATGATGATGGTTAAATAATAACTTACTTTATTAGTTAAATATATCTAAACATCTTCATATATATTGTATGTAAGAATTTTATAATAAATATAAATACAATTATTTATTATTTAAATAATTATTTGACAGATTAATGATATGCCCTATATATGCATGTATGTTTTACGTATATATGTGTTTAACTTGTTGTATGTGTCTGTATGTAAGAATTTTATAATAAATATAAATACAATTATTTATTATTTAAATAATTATTTGACAGATTAATGATATGCCCTATATGTATGTATGTTTTACATATGTGTTTAAGCTGTTGTATGTGTCCTATGTTCAGGTAGCTGTATCCAGTGGGGAGGTAGGCTTTTCCAGGGTTCGTGATGAAATTTGCCGAACCCTTGGAGAGCCAGAAACTGTCTTCTCTTTTGGAGAGGGCAGTTTCTAGGGAAGCCAAACTGTGGAAGGTTCACGTGCCAAAGAAACCTACCAACCAGGTGAGTGATACTGGGTGTGCTGATATATCCACATTGTTGGGTGTAACAAAAAATGTTTACATTGTGCGAGGCAGATAGCTATGCAGATAAATGATTCTTAGAATAATTTTTCCTGTATAGCTCAGTGGTAGAGCATTGCTTTTGCAGTGCAAAAGGTCATGGGTTTGAACCCAGGGAACACAAGTATTGATAAAAATGTATAGCTGGTAATGCACTGTAAGTCACTTTAGATAAATCGTCTGCCAAATGCATAAATAAATAAATGCAAAAATAAATGCATGTTAAATGCGGTCTCATTTTGTGGATAAAAGATGCGTGAATAGATTGAAATGTCATGAATAATCAATAATTGAGCCGGGCACAAACTAACACTTTTTGGCTTTGGCTGTATTATTTAAAAATATTAAATTTAAATTAATATTTTTTATACAATCAACACTCACATCTCTGCTGCAAATGAACACTTAAAGTTTGTTTTTGGGACCTACCCTTATCGTACAATTAGATCGAAAGTGACAGGAGTGCAAACTTTATTCACATTACCCCATAGGTGGGGTTAATTGTAACAAATAGACGGTTTGTTGTAACACCTGCTAGAAAATTTAGTTTAAACACAAATAATTCAATAAAATTATGTCTACTTAAGATGAATATTGTTTATATATCTGCCTATAATAGATAGATATCCACACATTCATCCATCCATGATCCTTCATCTAACCATCCTTGCATTATGCATCAATGCATATAAATAGATTTTTTTTAAAGTGACGCACAATTAAGGCAAAAAAAGCATAATTGTGAGTTATTTCCCTTGATATTGTATTAACAGCTATCATTTTGATTATTAATTTTTACATTGTTGTATTTTCATTATCATTGTATACCTGAGGCTTATTTGCAACACTGTGGGACAACTAACAACCCCGCTGTGTAAAAATGATTTCAATCCCAGCTATCAATTACTAAGATTTGCTGTCATGTTTCAAAATGCTGTTGTGTGTTAGATAACAAGACAGTGATTAAAATAATATAAGGTTTGATTTGGTGACTTACACACCCAACTCAGAAATCGAAAAAAGAAAACATACTTTCATGCCTCCTAAACGCTCTTTGTTCAATATCTTAACCGAAACACATCAAAACCTTTCACAAATTCGCAGGAGATCATCTTCTGACAGTAAGAGAAAAAGGCCAAAAGCACAGATTGCTCAGCCTGGTATAAATATCAAAGTCAAGTGCACGGCTACTAAATATGTAAATAAAGTAGCCGTGTTACATTTAACCCAGCGTTAGTTTGTGCCACGCTCACCCCTACTTTGTATTTGGCACTATCATGTACTGTGTGTTTTTAAAGTACATAAAGTACTCTGAAGGTCACAGATACGGTACTTTATGTATGAGATTTGTAAAACCAAAAAATTGTGCCCTGTACTGTTTAAATGCTACAGTCAGTCATAATTATGCTACGGTTCATAATCATAAGTCAAATAAAATGCTGAGATAACAGGCGGTCATGTGATGCCTGCGAAATGCAGTCTAAAGTCTCATATCTAATGATGATGTTTGATTTCACTTTAATTTCAATCTTTAATGTGGCCTTTCTTAGTCAGACTCGGTATTAAAGATATTAAGGTTATATTTTCACAGAATAATCTTTACAATATGCAGTAAATGAGTTGGGTTTTCACAGGCAGGGTCGCATATCTGCATGAATTATACTGGGTTTGGTGCTATTTTATGAGGCTCAGCAGATACTGATATCTGTTTACTGTTTTGATTTTTAAGGATACAGATATTTCCCCTGAAAAGCGTGATGAAGCCGTTCGGTGGTTGAGGGAAGTTCATTCCCAGCTGAAGCTTTATCCAGAGACCCTATGCTTGGCCATCAGCATACTGGATCGCTTTCTCTCCGCCATTAAGGTAATTTTTAAAACGGCTGTCCAATCCAGGTTGTCTGCCTCTGTCAATGATTGTGGTTTTACAACAATATTTTCTGTTATGTCAGCATCCATAGCAACTGTGCATGCAAAACAATATTGCGTTATCCAGGTTGCCTTGAAAAATATGTTTATATGTTTGTGTGCAATTGTTGCATAAAATTTACTTTGGCTGTTATCGTGCTAGAAAGCACTAAATAAGGTTGTATGACTATTTAATTAGTATTTGTTTAATCCTGTTTATAATGATGTGTCCTTTTTAAGCCTCAGAAAAGGTTGTAAAGCATTTCTTGTTGAAGAACTGCAGAGATCATTTGAGAATCTTAAAGTAAGAAACAATACAGAGATGCAGTTATTGTGGTTTTACTTGGGTTCTTACACTTTCAGGTTGTGCAGTTACATGGCAGTCGGTGTATATCAGAATAGCCCGTTTGCTTGGGCATCAGAACAGGAAATAAACACAGGAAGTGTATATATGTGAGAAACATTTGCCCTTTATTGTGTCAAACTCAGGGTGCGGGTGCAGTTTGAGGGCTGAGTCTTTCTAAGGACGTGGACTTTGAAGGCGAGACTCGGTCTTTGAAGGCTGCATCCTCTGATGTCCAAGAGGCAAACCGACATGAGACGATCTAGCCTACAGAGACAGTTGCGTCAGTTGCTGCTCCGCCGTGGCTGTCAGCGAGACACCACAGCGGAGACGTTTCAGACATTTAAAAATAAATATGAAGCCAGATATTTTTTCATTTTATTTGAGAGAATATGATGCGTTGATGCAGATGAACAGGATATTAAATTTAATAACCTTAGAAATATACAGAAGTAAAATGCGTCATGCACATTATTGCAGCAATAATATTAATTCACATCATTAAAGCTGACATAACACAAGACGTTTTTGCCAATCTTAATGTTAATCTTGCTTATATATAGAGTAGTATTTCATCATTCATATGTCCAAAGAGTCTTTCGTTTTGTCAAATTTATTAAAAAAGAAAAAACAGCCTTTCCGATTTTTGGCAAAAAAGGTCGAACACTTGAAGGCGTGCAGTAGGCGGAGCTGAAGAGTTACGAGTACGCGCAGCTTCGGATACTACTTTTGGATTTACAGCCGACATAAATGGAATTCAAACTTTAAAAACACTTTTTTTTTTAAAATAACCAGCCTTACATTATACATATGATCCACAATCGGATACTTAGTAATGGACAAACAGGAGCAATAGCAGCAACGATTACAGCAGGACGTCTCTGGTAATTAATCCTTGCTTGTTTATCCGCTATTTTAATAAAAAAGCAACATAATCCAGTTTTTAAACTGCATTTGCCCGTTTTAAAAGGTGTAAATGTTGTAAATGCAGTACAAAGTGCTGTTGTTGGTGTTGTTTACATTAAATGCACGTATGCGCGATTACAAACAAAAAAACGTGAGATTTTGAATTACTTACGCCTGTGGTTGTGACTCCTAAACAAGGTTTTTTAAAGTTTTGACCGCTCCAATAGTTGTAAAAAAAGTGGAAAGTCCGGCGTCAAACTGAGCCTTGTTTGTAAAGCAGTCCTCTCCGAAATACAGTCAGGGAACAAACAAACTCATTTGCAATTACGTTGCTTGCTGTCCGGTAAAAACGAACTGCATCCATTGTTGTCTTCTCCTTACATCCAAAAACACACTTCTTTTGTCGAACTATCTTGCTAAAACAATGTTGTCGCGTGCTCTGCAGTGATACCGGTGACTTTTACTCGACGGTGCAATGCTAATGCGCGTTCTCGCTCTCACTTGACGTGCAGGGCAGGTGTGCTTTTCTGGAGGTAAAGGCCCATAAAAGGAATATGGGGTCAATCAGTCATAACGGATACCCCCATTTGAAAAAAACTTTCCGAAACTTGTAGGACAAAGGAGGCGTGAGTTTGGCTCAGAAATACTCTGTTACAAGCTCAACTGCTTTTTTGACACCTTGCTTATGTTTAGCATAACCAACTCTTAAACTGTGTTAATAAATCAGAATGCATGAAATTGCATTAAACCTCCCCTTTAAAACGTCTTTTATAATATATAACAAATGTATAATTTGTTATAATAAAACAGTGACAATGATCTTAAATTTGCTAGGGTTAAAATACCCAGACATCACAGGCTTGGAAACTTGGAATAGCCGAGGCCGTGAAGGATTCAGGGGAAACGAAGGCTGCATGTGAAGGAGCCTTCGAATTGGGACAGCCTTCGTTGCGGCCCCTGTGACATCATTAACCTTCAAATACGGCCTTTGAATGACTCAGCCCCTGAATTGGGATGCACTCTCAGTGTGTGCAAAAGCAGTAGACCCAAAGAAATTGACACACTTGTTCATTGATCTCTCTCTTGCTGTGTCTCTCTCTCTTTTTCAGGCCCGCCCTAAGTACCTCCGCTGCATTGCCATCTCTTGTTTCTTCCTGGCTGTTAAGACCAATGAGGAAGATGAGGTGAACATAATATTAATATGCTGATCTACGATCAATTTTCCCCAGTCCAACATGTACATTTTTTATTATAAAGAACAGCTGAGCTGATTCATGGTTAGCAACCATCTCCTGATGGTAACTGATATTTTTCTTCTTGTTTCCACCTGAATGGACATTGTTGGTCTCGTATGTAATCCGATTAGGTTTGGCAGACCTCTTAAATTTGTTCTTGGCCAGAGTTTTAGTTGGCCATGTGATGTAGCTTAAATTTACTAAATCTGTTACATTAATTCAGTTAAGTCTTTTGCTAGATTTTTTCTATTATACAGTATAATAGTATATAATGGATGTTTATTAGTAATAGATCAGTATGGTTTGTGTGTTTAATCTTTGATGTGTGTGTTTCTATAGCGGATCCCATCTCTGAGAGATCTGGCATCCAGCAGCAAATGTGGCTGTTCTCCATCAGAGGTCTTGCGAATGGAGAGAATTATTCTGGATAAGCTGAACTGGGACCTGCACTCTACCACTGCACTGGACTTTCTTTACATCGTAAGTTCACTCACGCATGCACGCTCAGTACTCATGCTTCAAATATTAGCAACAAAGTCTCCTTAGGTCGGTGACGCACTGAAAGCGTGGCGTAAGCGTCTCAGCTGCGTGGCGTGTCCGTTTTTAATTCAGCTCCCATGTTAACAGGTTAGAGCTTGCAGACTGCATGCGTGAGACGCGCATCGCAGGCGCTTGAGCGGAAAACGCATGCATGCTAGAAATAGAACCGACGTCTATTTTCCTGCCAAAATAGAATAGGAAAATATGTTTATATGTCATTTTGTACACACATACATATTAATTGATGACATTTTTGATGTTTGAAAGTCTATTGGTTGACATAAATTCAGATATAAATGTAATTTAAATAAATAAATAAATAGTCTATTTTGCGGTCAATACTGTTGATGATGTCCTTATCAGTAGGCTTTATATTTATGCCTGGTCTGTTGGAGGCCTCCCTTTATGTCACCTACAGCAGCAGCGCGCCACGTCAGGCACGGTTCTGGTGTGTAAAGACACAGAAAACGCGACGCAGCCACCACGCAACTGAAACGCCACGCAACGCAGCCAGTGTGTCACTGGCCTTACAATAATTGCGGACTACATAAAATATTTGTAGTTTTAAAAAGTAATTTCATGCTGTAAAAGATGAGTCATTAGGTTAAAGTTCGTATTTGAAAATATACAACATTAAAATTTCTGTGTCAGTGCTTCTCAAATATAATCACACTTTCTTTTGTCTCCTTTTTTGTATCTCTAGTTCCATGCGATGGTTCTGAGCTGTAAGTCTGGGCGCCTCACCACGGTGTTGTCGGATTTCAACCCGTCACAGCATGTGGCTCTGCTTACCCAGCAGCTCCTCCACTGTCTGTCCCATAATGCCCTGCTGCACGTGCGCGGTTCGGTGCTGTCCCTCGCCCTCATCACGCTAGAATTGGAGAAACTCTGTCCTGATTGGCTCGCTCTCACTGTCAACCTGCTTCGCAAAGCACAGGTGAGACCTCAGCCTCTTAAACCAGATTTAACAGCTTGATTTATTACCCGTGTCCTTTTTGCTTTTTTAAATCATTTAGGTGCGGTTTTCCGGACAGGGATTAGTTTAAACCAGGACTAGACTTTAGTTTAATTACGAAATATAACTAGTTTTAACAAACATGCCTTACTTAAAACATTACTTTTGTGCATTTTGCAAAACAAAGGGTACTGATGTATTTTAAGATGTTGTTTTCAGTTTAGAGTTTCAGCTCTTAAATTTTTTTTCAGCTAGGACTAGTCTAATCCCTGTCTGGGAAACAACCCCTTAAAATTAAAAGCTATATCGTCTTAACAAGTTATTGAAATTGCAATTTGGTAACGTCCTTATTTCTAGTTTTGTTTTAAAGGTCTGTTTTAAAGGTTATATTAATATGTCGGCCAACATGTTTTTTAAAGATTGCATCAGCCACTGAACAACCTGGTCGAATTCACAGACTACTAAACCATCTACAGATATAAAAATAAATGTATAATGTTGAAACTAACAGCTGTTTGTTTCATACTCCGCTTGTCTGGAGGATTATGATACTACATACTTCCTTTTTAACATGTTAATGGTTATCGCATGCTTGTGGTTATGAAAAGAAATAATGAAGTTTAAAAGTTGATTGTTTGAAAGATAAGGGTTTAGTCCTGATATTTTTGAATACATGTCAATTTGAATGCAGAGACTGGTTTTAATTAACCTGTTTAAAGTTTAATTTAAACACACTAATGGGTCAAACAGTAGCTAATGATTATGCAAAATTTAGCCGAATTGTTGTCCTTTTTTAAGAACTCATTATCAGGGTCAAGCATTATTATCTATCAATTATATAATTTATGAAGTCCACTTCAGTTATCCAAGTTGATTAGTTAACTCTAGTAAGTATCATGAGATCACTGTCAAGTTACAACATTTATAATGTCACATTGCACACTTGATAGCATACAGAAAGGCTAGTCAGTGAAGGAATGGTGTCCCAATTATTAATATTAATAAAAGTTACCGTTTATTTAAGATTTATTGTTGTCATGATACATATGCTCTTGTCATTGTTGTCTTATTATAGTGCTGTTGTCAGAGATTAACCCACCAGGGGGTTTGGGTGGTATTTCTTTGTACAACCCAACCATGGTACAAGCACAGTAGCATACATCTGTTGCCGTATTGTTTATTAATATGATACATGCGCTCACCTTTATTTGCGAAGTAACGTGTTTCCCTATATCTTTGTCTTTTTTCTCAGATTGACAGTTCACAGCTGATTGGCTGTCGAGAGCTGGTTGCACGTTGCCTGTCCACACACAAGGCTTCCCTGCCTCCTAACACTGTGTACATCTGCCATCCCCTGCCCCGTGCTCCGGATCCTCGGGTAAGGGGAGCCCTGTCCACCTGGCAGGTCTCCCCCGATCCGACTGCACCGGGCTGTGACCCCCACCGACCCACTGACCCCAACATTACCCGCACCAAGCTTCCACTTTACTTCAAGTCCTCGGCCAAGCGAAAAGTGGAACACATGGAGGTGGATGAGTATTTTGATGGGATCAAGCGTCTGTACAACGAGGAAAATCCCCAGGAGGGGGCGCTCCCGTGCACGGGTGAAGTGACCCGGCAGAAGGCTGGCTCCTCCCCCTGCCCGCCTCTTCAACCTGTCAGCGAAACGTAGAGCAAGGAATTGCCTGAATAATCACACAACCGCAGCAACGGTGTTTGTCGACCTCAGAGCAGAAGAGAGCCAAAAATACTAACAAACATATATGCTGCATGATGCTGTTTCATGACCATTTACTGTGCATAAAGGTTTAAAAAGCTAGAAAAAAAACGATATACAGGAAAAAAGGTTTGGAAAAAAAGTAGAAAATATTCAATTGTTGCTGTTTGTCTCTTTTATCTGTATGCCAACTCTTTTGTTTTTACTGTCTATACTTCATCCTTAATTTTTATGTCTGTCTGTTTTTTTTTTGTCAAACAGCCCTCAAACTTTTTAAGGGCTGACTAAATGACTTTTATTTGACGTTTCATTTAAAATAGCCGTGGTTAAAGATGTATATTAGTTTTGTACCATCTCCATTCTCTTGGTCCGTGGCTTGGCCTTAACACTTGTTGTGATGTGTGTGTGAGCAATGATCATGTGTGTGTGTGTTGGAAAGGTGATAATTTCCCTATCACTTCCTTATAACTGAGCATTAAAAGTGTTATACATGGCCTGATTGATATTAGATGAATTGTTTGTCAATTGTTCTTAACATGATAATAAGCTGTGACTGTGCTATATTGAGTAGAATAAAATACAAAATAATATTCTGAATGAATAAAGCTTTAGACCTTCACCATTCCTTTGCTATAGCTGACGCTCTCGTCTGCTCTGAGGTGATGATAATAAACTGGACTGCTGCAGAGAAACCTCCCAATGCTCAAATAAATGAAAAAAGTACTGAACTCAAAATGTCTTGACCTTTTCTTGTGAGTGTGTCGAGTTAATCTTGATAAATGATCTGTTGTGTTGAGGTTACCCAAAGGATGCCATTATGCAGTAGTGTAATGTGAGATCTTAACTGGTTGGTTCATTGCACTGCCTGACACGAGAGAAACGGAGTGGTCATGTGATCAATGCATCAGACATGGGCTGCACTAGCTGGTTATCATTGATTTGCTGTAACAAATGAAAGGCACATGCTACTATCTAAAGCCCAAAAAGGCAATCTGCTTTTGCTTTGTGGAAACGTTGCACAGTAGTAGTAAACGGCCAAGTGTAAAAATATAACCAGTATAAGATGCAAGCAAATGATGCAAAGTTATTCCTGAAACTAATTTAACTATTCTGAGTCATCTTAGGAGTTAGGCTCTAGCTATTTGGTTTCACACTACCCATGCTAAAAATAAAGATTCTCACTTATGATTTTAGGTTCCCCAAAAAAACAATTCATTTAAAGGTTCTCTAAAGAACCATTTTTTCCCCCCTTTTTAGTCTAAGAGCCTTTAGTTTCTTGTTAATGGTCATTTATGGCAGGGGCTCTCAAAGTGGGCCCCTGGTTGTCGTCAATGCTTAGCTAATAAATTATATTTAATAATATAATTTATTATAAATTATTTATAATTATTATTATTTATTTATTATAAATTATATAATTGTGTTGTATTATTAAGAAGGGGATATTTACATATAGGACCATCTATGAACCATGTCAGTCTTGCTACTGCTCATTTTTGACAGCCTTTAAGATCATTAAATAATAAATGTAATTTGAACAGATTATCCCTCTTAAAAACACACAATTAAAGTCATGAGAGAATGTGTTTTCGTTTATCACTATGAAATAAGTATAAAAATGCTTAGTAACTGTTCCCTAGTAGTAAAAAGTTTGAGAATTCCTGCTTTATGGAACCATACAGTCAGAGAGCCTTTATTTGTATGAACATGTTGAACGTTTAATTTTAAAAACTGGTCCATTTCATGTTTTTTTTTAATGGTGCAATATCTTAATGTAAAATATGTTTTGGGTGTGCTGTCTTTTTTAATTGTTGTTATTTAATTTGTTAAGTGTGGCTCAGGTGTCCACAACTTTTTGGCACCATTCATGAGTCTGATTTTATTGACGCTTTCCTACTGAAAAAACTGAAAAACCTGTTAGCTGGTTTTAGTCTCCCAGCCTGGTTTTAGCAGGTGTAGCAGGCTGGTTTCAGGGGGATTTTGGACACTTTTTTAGCTGGTCAGGCTGGAAGGACAACTGACCCACCAGCTTGCTTTGACTGGCTGGAACAACCAGCTTAAACTAGCTACTTCCACTGTAAACCAGCTAAGACCAAGCAACCAGCTTTAGGTAATTTGGCCAAGCTTTCAGCCTAACCAAAGTCCTTTTAAGTCCGAACCACTAAGACCAGCTTGGCTAGCTAAAAAAGTGTCCAAACCCCTTTAAAACAAGCCTCCCATATGGCAAAAAAAATATTTTATTTTAAATATATTTAAAAATATATGATAAATTCTGAAATATATTTTAAAATAGGTTTACAAAAATGTATTTTTCACCAATATATTTTAGCCATTTTTTTCATATATTATAAAAAAATAAATCTATTTTAAAGCATTTATATTCACGTTAAATGCGAAGAAAAACTTTGTCGGGCGGTTTCCCAGACAGGGATTAGACTAGTTCTAGACTAAAATAAATGTAAGAGCTGTCCAAACTGAAAACAACTTGCACTGACATATCTTAAAATACATCAGTGACCTTTGTTTTGCACACAAAATGCATGACAGTAATGTTTTCAATAAGGCATGTTTATATTTCATAATTAAACTAAGGCCTAGTCCTGGTTTAAGCTAATCCCTGTCCAGGATACCACCCCTGTATGTTACAAACCTGTAAACATAACCGAGTTGAAAAGATTAAAATGAAATATATTTGCAAAACTATACTTATAATTTTATATTTTATACATACTTGTAAATTTTTATTTTGTCCAGAAAAAATATATTAAAATATACAATAAATTATCAAAAAAAATATGTACTGAAATATATTTCAAAATATGTTTACAAAAATTTATTTTTCACCAATATATTTTTTATGCCATTTTTTGTAAATTTATAAATAGGTTATATTGTAAAAAACAAATATATTTTCAAGCATTTATATTCACTTTAAATGCAAAGAAAAACGTTGTATGTTACAAACCTGTAAACATAACCGAGTTGAAAAGATTAAAAAGAAATATATTTGCAAAAATATACTTATAATTTTATATTTTATACATACTTGTACATTTTATATTTTGTCCAGAAAAAATATATTTAAAAATATACAATAAATTCGCAAAAAATATATGTACTGAAATATATTTCAAATTATGTTTACAAAAATTTATTTTTCACCAATATATTTTTATGCCATTTTTTGTACATTTTTAAATAGGTTATATTGTACAAAATAAATATATTTTAAAGCATTTATATTCACTTTAAATGCAAAGAAAAACGTTGTATGTTACAAACCTGTAAACATAACAGGGTTGAAAAGATTCAAATGAAATATATTTGCAAAAATATACTTATAATTTTATATGTTATACATTACTATATGTGCTAAATATATTTTGTAGAAAGTAAAGCTTAATCAAACTTTTGAATTTGAAAATAGACTTAGTTTTAACCTTCATGTATTAACATATATTTTTAAAATGTATTTCAGGGGCAACAAATACATTTCTAATTTTGCAACCCATACAGCAAAGTTTGTATAAAGTATAAGTATAAAGTTTATAAGTATAAAGAGCAAATTAAAACAGTATTAGATGAATGACTGAATAGCATACACATACAAATAAATGAGCACGTGTGTTGTCTTTTTAAAGTGTCCCTAAATGTCTTTAAAGTGCAAATGGTCATTGTACCCAATGGAAATTGTGCATGAAATATTTGTATTGGAATGTATGCAAAGTAAAGTGCAATGTCGGATGTAAACAAAGTCACAATATGTAAACAGACAATGCAACTTTTCTCATACTACTTCTGTTTCAGTCAGTTTATTGCTTAAAACATTAATACTAAAACCATTCATTCTAATACGTTGTAATAATTTATATGCGCGGGGTACGCTAGTCAGGTGCACAGGTGACGTCAGCACGCAGGTATGCAGGTGGACCTCAGAGAGAGCAGCGAGTAGGCGGAGTCGCAATGTGAACCGGAGAAACTGTTTGTCAAGCTCTTTCTGTTTGATCGTGAGATCCCGCGCAGCATGGCCACCGATTTCAACCAAGAGTCCGTCCTGCGATTTATCATCAACAACGGCGGCAGAGTGCGAAACTCGGAGTTACTGACGCACTACAGGCGATTCCTGCGCGAGGACGAGGAGAGAGAGCAAAACCGCGAGTTGTTTAAGAAATACGTCAACTCCGTGGCGACGGTGAGACAGGAGGACGGGGCGTCTCACGTCGTGCTGAGGAAAAAATACCTCGCGCACGTTGGAGACATCGCCAAGAACCGCGACCTCCAGAAAGATCCGGACCCTAAACCAGGGGTGAGTACAAACCAGCAATATAAACAAACTGCGTTACCCATCCAACCTCCTCAGACTCGTGTTGAGATCTTGCCTGTTGCTGGTATTGTGACCAAATACAACAATAACAACGATTCAACTCCCAGTCTGGAGAAAGATCTCCAAACTTCAACCCATAAGAGAGAACCACCTGTAATCTCAGTGTCCTGCGCTGAACAGATTCGTGACACATGTCCAGCTCCACCTGACATTGACAGTCGCTCGAGTGGGAGTGGCCAGAGTTTTGTACAGCCATGGGAATCGAAATCGCCCCGGGAGGCAACCGGGCTGGAACACAACAATATTTATCCAGGCAAAAAGAGACAATTACGGGAAGCAGATGGTTGCGAGCAGTCTTTTGTCAACTCGACGCATTGTGCTTACTATGAGGTTAGAGCGTCGCCTTCACCTGAAAAACCAAAAGTGAATTTAAACACGCCGGAGGCTTACAATAAACATTCTCAGGAGCCTGTTGCCAAGGCGTGGCCTCCTCAAGCATCTCTTGGACTGTCTCATATATCCACCTCTACCCCTTGTCTAGTGGACGTCCCTCAGTACATCCGCGCCCCCCTGTACACCCAAGCAGGGCTGAGCAAAAGCAACGACAGTCTACTGAAACCACATGTACCTCAAAATGCGCCTCCAACTTATCTGCAACTTAATCGCCCAACGATTCCCACCACTAGTCACGACAGCCTTTCAACCACCTCCATTTCTTCGCTCCTGTCCGACACGGGTTGGGCACCGCAGGGCTCCGGGCGCGACAAGTGGCCTAGCGATGAAGGTTTGAGGTATCAGGAGCTGCCAGGACAACAAGATGGGAATGATGTCCGTGCTTTCCTCCGTCGCAGTCAGGAGAACAGATTGTTGTCCCAGCTGCACCAACCGAGTCGCAGCATCGGACCTTTCCATCATTCCACCGGTCACCTCGAAGACGAGTCGAGAACGTCTTCACGTAGCGCGTCTCCAGAAACGGCCGCCCATTCTCACCTGCAGAGTCGCATGTGTCGGAGTCTCGGGGAAAACCTAGATCAGACGTTCCCGGGGGAAGCCGGCTCCACACGGCAAAACCGTCTTCAGCTGCTGTCTTCCACGTTGAGCATGGGAAATTTAGTTTCCAGCAAGGGGCATAGTTCCAGAGACCTCCTTTCGCCAGCCGGGTCCACACGAAGTTTGGGGCACGACGGGTCCTTCAGCTGCAAGCATTCCTCCGTCCCCCTTGACCCTCGAGAGCACGAGTGGTTTGTTAAAGCTGCATCAGGCACTTGGACAGACATCTACGCTCTCTTCAGAGATGATTCAAGTCTTCTGTATAAGCGTGACTTTATATCCGGCTTTACCATCCTGCACTGGATCGCCAAGCACGGTGACCATCGTGTTCTGAACACACTTTATTATGGAGTGGAAAAGGCCGGCATGACTTTTGACGTCAACGCCAAGACCTTGTGCGGCTACACGCCGCTTCACCTGGCGGCGATCCACGGCCACAAAAAACTCATTCGAGTACTGGTGCAAACGTACAAAGCAGACGTTCGGATCAGGGACAGCAGCGGGAAAAGGCCGTGGCAGTACTTGAGTAAAGATGAAAACAGGGATATCTTGGAACTCCTGGGAGCACCACAGAAAGTGATCAACTGTGGTACGGCAGTGCTGGACAAACACACTATGAGACCCGCAAACAGCAAACCCAATGTAAAGAGACACACGTCTATTGCTGCACTGTTTAAGCACAAGTCCCACTTGAGGGTCGCTTCTGGTCCTGAAGCTTTTTAGGCTCATGGTTCATATAGTATAAAGGTGGCACTTTTTGGGGTGAAAAATGATGCACTGTCACTTGTGTTTGTGTATGACACTTGGGTTTCTGTGCTTTGGAAAGCTTTTCTTTTGAAAGCAGATTTAAAGGGACAGTTCACCCAAAAAATAAAATTCTGTTCATATTTTTTCATCCTCATGTTGTATGAATTTCTTTTTTCGGATGAACACAAAAGAAGATATTTTGATAAATGATGGCTGATTGGAACCATTGACTTCCATAGTAGGAAAACAAAAATGTAATGGAATTCAATGGGTACCATCAGCCGTGTGCTTATCATCATTTATCAAAATATCTTCTTCTTTATTTATCACAATACTTTCATAATATTTGTTTTCCTACTATGGAAGTCAATGGGCACCATCAGCGTGTGCTTACCATCATTTATCAAAATATCATCTTTTGTGTTCATCAGAAAAATTAAATTCTTGCAGATTTACAACAACGTGAGGCAGAAAAGATGACCGATTTTTATTTTTGGGTGAACTATCCCTTTAAGTTCATGTATACCTCTCCTGTAATTTGCGAATATGTTAATGTGTATCGCATGAAAGCAGTGTTTTGCTTTGTAATGATGTAAACTGTGAATCCAGTCATGATGTCACAGATTGGGGATCCTCAGAAGTTTTATTCATAACAATTTTTCATTTCCTTTGCTGAAACAGATTTGTTTCTCTCTCTCTCTCTCTCTCTGGTCATTGTGTGTCCGCGCAAAATGAAACCCCTGTTTCACTATCATTTGATGTTTACATTGTTTTTTTTATATGATGGTGTCCATCTGTCCAGATATGAATGTGCTTATGTTAACTTTTCAACCCTGGATTTGCTCATGCTGAGAGCTCTCAGCTGGTTTAGTCGGTTTAATATTTAACTCACTCATCCTCCTTATCTTTAAAATGGGGGTTGAGAGAGAAACATTGCTTTCTGACAGTGGCAAGAACATTCCAGCATTGTTTGAACCCAAAGACCTCCTTTAAAATTATCCGCCCATTTGTTTTTGTTATTCCTCGCACTTTTGCATTTGAACACTATAGGTGGGAATAAAAGTTCTGTTTGTGTTATAATGATTTGTATTTCGAGTCAAACCTGAGTCTTATGTTATCAAACTGTATATCTGACAGGAGGGAGGGCAGGAAAAACAAAGTTTAGGAGTTTGGGTAACATCTCATGAGAGTGTTGTGTTTTCAGATGTGTTTGGACATGTCACGGGGTGTGTTGCTGTGTATTTTGCTGTGTTTGTGCTCGGCAGATTTATGTTATGTATGCACCTTTATACAAACTTTATTATTATATGAATTAAAGACTATACTTTGACCTTTAATGCTGTTTCAACTTTGTTTACCAGCGTGCATTTGCTGCTTTAATGTACAGATAATCAAGTATATCCCTGGAATTCAGTGGGGTAAACAATTTAACTGTGTTTCTCCTAAAGATATCTTTTTTATAGGAATGTATTAACACTGAAACATTAGTGAGAATTACATTACACGGCATGCTGTCTTTTTAATAATTCAGATGTTGTCGGCACACCCAGGTAAAAATAGATATGTACTAAAAATAAACTTGAATACTTAAATGAATAGTTAATTGTTATTGTGTGTTAAATAATATTATGAAAGTGATACACTACAAATATACTGATTAAAAGTATAGTTACTTCTACGAAATAGTACACTAAACATCAGTAATAATTGCATTTTTATTGTATTAAAAATAAACGGTGTCTCAGTTGAGTACACTTAGATGTACAACACGTCATTTTTTTTATTTTGCATGAAAATAATTAGGACTGTCAAAAGATTAATCGCGATTAATCGCATACAAAATAAAAGTTTGTTTTTGCATAATATATGTGTGTGCATGGTGCGTAATTATTTTGTGTATATATAAATACACACACATTCTTGTACGTTTTTAAGAAACTTTTACATATATATATATTTGAAGAGTTTCGTTCCAAACGAGATAACCACCGTTTTTTTAATTGTTCAGAAATCTTGTTTTTTGGTTGTGCATTCCAATTACTTTCAATGCAACTGCAGTTGGTTTGTTTTGATTGAAACCTTCATAACTTAAAAAATACAGCTAAGTAGCACCATAAAACAAAATAATAACATGATAACATAATAATAAACATGTTTTGACAAAAATGTTAAAAATGGATTTATCTCGTTTTGCAACGAAACTCTTAATTTATTGAGATTTTGATATATTTAATATTATATATATACATTAAAATATATACATGCATAACATTTTTCTTATGTATACGTGTATGTGTGTATTTATGTATACAAAATTATAACACACAATAGATACACAAATATATTATGCAACTACAAACTTTTATTTTGTATGCGATTAATCGATTTAATCTTTTGACAGCCCTAAAATAATACATTTTCTAAGTGTATCTTAAGTGCATTTTTGTGCACTTTTCACCTGGCCAGCCCTTATAAACATACAGAGCATATTGGTTTAACTGTTGATCTTGTTATTACTACATTGTTTGTTTAGTAGTTCCTGTTCACTCATCAGTTTCCTGTTGCGGTTTTCTTTAATGTACACTGTCAAAATTCCTTATTGCACTTACATTTTTAAGTTGAATCAAGTTGAATTTACAATTAATTTCAACTTTTTTGACTAGTGAGGAGTTGCTACAAATTATAAAAATAAAGTTGGATTAGCTTAAGTTATTTCAACTTTACTTTTATGGTCAGGAAAGTTGAAATTGAGATTCATTTATCAGTCACTCTTGATTATTATATGATTTATCTTAGCCAAGCATGAAAAGAAGAAAAATAAATATTTTCATGAGTTTGAAACATTTTCATTTTCATCTTTATTTCTGCTCTCACGTCCTGCCCTTGTAGTTGATTGAGCGACCTGTTTTGCACAAAGGCAAAACATTTACAACATGCCTGAAGAGTAACCAAAACATGTTTGGCATGTAAGAGTTAAATAGTTCAGATGTTTAACATATTTCATATTTAAAGCTTTCAAAGGCTGTAATGTGAAATATAAAACAGGTGTTTTGTATCAGATTTTTCTTATGTGTTTTGTTTGAATACATGTAAAAAATAACAACACCATCACCACCTATAGTCTTGCATTATTATGGTAAAATAAGAGTCATATGCAGTAATGATAATTCACTTATAATGAATAATAATGTTACTCAACTCGTCTTTCCCGTATTCATTTCATTTTGACCTAGTTATATTTGCAGATAAATTGATGTGTATAATCCTTTAATATGGAAATGATTTGTAAACCAAAAATAATCAGTATTTATTTACAGGGACAATGCACAATATATAATTGGACCAGATTATAGCCACAAGGCTAATTTACGTCTGTTGTCCCTTATGTAATTATTATAGTAGATCAACATTGGGTTGAGTAGACGCCAGGGAAAATTAAAGTTTACTTGAATGTACTAAAAAAATATACGTAAATTTTTAGTCAATTATTTTTGTGCTAAATAATAGTGTGAAAGTTAAACACTTCAAATATACCAATTAAAAGTATAGTTCTACCTTAGTAGTACATGTGCACTTGAAAAAGCATACTAAATATCACCATAATTGATTTTTAGTGTACTCACCCTCGACCACAAAACCATAAGGGCCAATTTTTTAAAATTGAGATGTATTTTTTGGATTAATATTTGGAGTCTGATGGTGCAAAAAAATCTAAATACTAAGAAATCACCTTTAAAGTTGTCTGAATGAAACGCATTATCTTTACTTAATAAAAACCCCCACAAAAACTATAATTTTGACTCATGCAATGTATTGTTGGCTATAGCTTAAAATATGCCGATGTGACTTATGAATTAAAATACCATATAGATAATTTATTATAGCATGTTAAAATTGCCAAAAATTGCAAAAATGTGCCGTTTTGGATGTGTCCTTTAAAATGCAAATTAGCTGATGAAATGCAAACACTGATCACCATAATGGTGGTTTGTTGTATTGAAACTCAATTGTGTTGTGAATTATTTGAGCTCCTTATGACATCATAAGGGGAGCCAAATTTCAATGACCTATTTTTTCACATACTTGCAGAGAATGGTTTACCAAAACTAAGTTACTGGGTTGATCTTTTTCACATGTTCTAGGTTGATAGAAGCACCGGGGACCCAATTATAGCACTTAAACATGGAAAAAGTTAGATTTTCATGCCATGGCTCCTTTAAGTAGAAAATTCGTGGATAAAAAGTGTAGTTAAAGTGTATTTTAGTGCACATTTTTACATTTAAGTGCAGAAAATAATATATATGACAGACAAACAGACAACGAGCTTGTATTTAAAAAATAGATTTATTTTGCCTTCCAACTGTGCTCTTCATTTTTAACAGCGTGAAGCTTGGCTGAAAAATCTGTTTAGATTCGACCTCTGTCATGGAAATCAATGTCACGCGTATTAGATCACAACCGCAGGCTCTTTACATAAACAAATCCATGACAAGCGCATCTAAAATCTGCTGTAGTGTGCATGTGTAGTTGTACGGGTTAGATATTTGATAAATTCAAAAAAGAAGAACTAAACCAAACAACAGCAAAAAAGTTGGCAAAATAGTTTGAGGATGTGCATTGTGATAAAACTAGGAAGGAAGCATAAACACCCTGTAATAACATTCACTCTTTCTAATTGCCATTGAAGCTACGTCCTGTATATCGTGTTTAAGTGCCATTAAACATCAGCTCAGGGAAATATTCACCGTTATAACAGATGTCATGGTTTAGCACATTTTATACAATGTTCTGCTTACTGTAATTTGCATACAAAAACCCAACATCTATTATTTTTAACCATCTACTTTAAAATCACGGGATTGTTCAGATTATATACAGCAACATACAGAGTAAAAAAAAAAACATTTCTAAAATCATAAATAATTGGTGCTATTGCTGTAAAGGTGCCATTTCAGATGACATTAGGGATTTATGATGAATATGAAGAACAGACAAAATGTGTGTTACGTGTTTTCTCTCTGTGACGTCAAATGCGATTCATCTTCGGCCATTACAGGGCTGTCTGGCATTTCTGTGCAAGCTCATGAGGATTTAAATGCACTGTGCATACTGTATCAAAATGCCCTTAAATGACACACAAAACCTGCCAAGAAAATGTTCGGGTCACATTTCACCTCAAATTCAATTTAAAAATCTATTTTGCATATAAAAGTAAAGTCGGGATGCACCGATACAATGTTTTAAGTACCGATATATTCTTTTGGTACTTGCTGATACCGATACCTGTACTTTTTTGTCATATGACAGTTTTGCAAAACCTACACAAACTGATGATTTAAGGTCAGCTACTTTATAATTTTGAATAACTATCTCAAAAGACATTATGAAAAATAAACCATTTTATCTGCTTGGAACAAAACTCATACTTACTCCACTACCAAACCAATGGCATAATAAATAAAGATAATGTGTATAATAAAAATAAACAAACATGTACACTGAAAAAATAAATATTCATTTAATTTACTAAATTTTTTATGGTAAGTGGTTGCAATCAATTCATTTAAGCTACACTCAAACAAAAAAATTGAAAAGCAAAACAAAACAAAAAACTTTTGTTTAAATGTAGCTTAAATAAATTGATTGCAACCACCAACCCCAAAAACTGGGTAAATTAAATAAATAATTTTTTTGAGTGTATAAAGAATAAGTTTGAATATATGCTGGTGTATTGAAAGTTCATTACGAGAGGTATTGGTTTTTATGTATCTGAGCACTTTTATAGTACATGGACGCAATATCGGTGCCGATACTGATACTAGTATCTGTATCGGTGCATCCCTTATTTTAAGGCTTTAAACATTGTGACATTATATTTGTTTTTAAAACTATTTATGATGTTAAAGCGGTGCTATATTACATTAATTGGAATAGTGAACGTAAAACCAGAAACACTTCAGTTAAAAAACCTAGGAAGACAAATGTGCATAATTTCTTTAAAATGTTTTCTTCAATTTCTTTAAAGTTTGCTTATGTTTTTGTCAGCCTGTGTGATATTGGGATTCCAAGTCACAATGTCAATCCTTCATTTAAGGCACTCTTCGTGTGCATTGTCTAAAAGTTTATTTTACAGTTTCCATCTCAACCTCCCCAGCAGCCCTGAACGCCATCGATCCATGACGTGCAGAGTCAGAGTGAGGTCACAGTGGTGGGGCGTGGCGAGTGGGCGGGGTTAAAACTTTGTGAGGTCATTGAGGTGGGCTCAGCGTTCTTTGGCTGGGATTCATGGGGAAGGTTCTCCTCCAGCCTTCGCACCTGCTCCTCCCCCTGGCGGATGAGCTCATCCAGGTGGCGTTGTCGTATCAGCAGGGCGGGCTTTATGCGGATGTAATGCTGGTAGTCGCGCAGCTGCGGTCCGCTCAGGTAACCCGCCAGGATGTCCAGAACGAGTCGCTCGCGCCGATCCAGGTTATCCTTCAGCTCGCGAGCGTCCTCGTGCTGACTGCACAACTGCTGCCGTTTCAGCTGCAGGGACTCCTGAAGATCAACACAGAAAATATTTTATGCATGAAGATTTTCTGCAATCTTTGCATGCTAATGCGTTTAAGACTTCTCACCCTTTCTTCTGCGCTCTCTCGACTCTCTTTATCTCTGAGCGCAGTCAGCGCGTTCTCCACACGAGCGAGGCGTGCGCTCAGGGACAGCAGCAGGTTTACGATCTTCTCCAGGTCTCCGACAAACATGCGATATTTCTCTTTCTCATTGGGTTTACAACGTTCCTGAACTAAAGTGTCCATGCTGCCTCCCAGAGCGCTGAATCTCTTCAGTTGTTCTGCCAGCACCTGTCTCTCCACCTGCAGTGATTGTATGCTAGCGTGCAGTGCTTGCAACAGCTCCACCTGCAGGAGAGAGGGAAACATTGCATCTTATGATTTTTTGTGCTACTTGTGCTTTAAAAAAATGAATAAATCTGTGAATAAATGTAAAGAATGTTTATGAATATAAATCTGACCTTCTTTTGATTCATATAAGCCTCTTCATCATCCAGGTCCGTCTCCATTGTTCTTGGAACAGACTGTGAGCGAGTATCTGTGCTACCCAAACCATCTTGAGCCCTAATGGAGGTCAAACACATAAATGATGCATTATATTAGGAGATATTGGGTCTGCCAATGATGAGAATGATTGTCTTTATCACATATACACATACTGGTTTGATTCCCTTTCAGGAAGGTTTTCCCACGTAATAAAAATGTAGTATACTTTAGTATTTACTATAATAAAATGTAGTAAAATTCCTAAATGCGTAAATTGCTTACCACAGTAAATATTAAAGTATAGTACAATATATATAACAGTTTTTCAATCACTACACTGTAGTAGTTAATAGTAGTGTTTACCTTAGCATACATTAACAAAATGTAGTAATTACTATAATATACTATAATTTGCTACAGTTTACTATAATAAATATTAAAATACACAACAGTATTTATTACAGTTAATCAATTCACTATAGTTCATAGTAAAGAATGAATACTGTAGCATGCATTATAATAACAAAGTGTAGTAATTACTATAATATACTACAGTTTACTATAGTAACATTATTCAAGAGACTTTTTAATGTGGATTTCTCAGAGAAATATGGCTAAACTTAATAATATGGCTAAAACTATAATCTTAAACAGAGCATAAATAATTACACAATTAATTTCTCATTAACACAATAAAACAAATCGCACACCAAATATCAATTTAAAAACAAAATGTACATTCAAACATAATGTAATCGTTTAAAAGTAGAAAAAAGCTTTTTTTAAAGCATGTACTGCAGTATTATCATGGTAGTATAGTTGTATAGTAGTATAGATCAAAACATAATGACAGTACCATGTACTAAACCATAAAATAAAAACCAAAATAATCCATGCTAATAGTGTTTACTGTATTTTACACATGATTTGTTTCCATAATAAACAAAGCCCGTCACGTATATAAATTCACCATTTTGCGTATTTCAGTTTCAGCCGCTAGATGTCACTGTAGCGCCACGTTTATCTCCACACCGCCAATTACGCAGATGACTGAAATAAAATATGAGCGATTTAAACTACGAGTGTGTGAACAGATTCTGACCTCCGACAACAAAACAAGCTGAACATTTGAGAGATTCGAGGTGAGAGATTGAGTTTGTATTGAGTTCATATCGTGTATGAAGTAAAATAATTCAAATTTTCTTTGAAAAATAGCAGTGCTTCATATCAAAACTGCCGCGTGGGTTGATTTGTTTGGCGCTAGTTTGGCGCTGCTAGCAGAAAACCTTTTATAAATAAAAATACTGTATTATCTTTAACAAATGATTTTCTTCAAAACCAGCACCTTTACCCCTAAAGCAGGTTTTTTTTTAACTTTTTGTTGTCAGGCGAACCCTTTTGACCTCCCATCTAAAAAAACAATAGACACCACCATCACAGAAATTCTATTGGGTTTATTGGGAATTTTATTGGTTCTAATCAATGGAATATGGCCCAAACACGCTACAGTGTAGTGGTTTTAATGGTAAAAGCTAATGGTTCCTAACTTCCTATTGGTATTTTAATGGAAGCCATTAGAATTTTCTGTAATGGTTTAATTGTTTTTTCAGCAGGGCTCAATTATTTATTTGAAGTACAGTAAGTATTTTAATAATTTAATAGCACATTTGAATGTTTAACTTCAAAAACATATTTTTTCCGTTTTTGTTTTTATAAGTAGTATTTTACATTGCAAATTTGCACGAGTTCAGTCTTCTCGTAATTTTTTGTAATGGTCACGTGACACTCAGATTAAACATATAAAATATTGCTTTTTGTGTTTTTTATTTAGATTTTCTAATTTATTAATGCACATTTTTATTTAATTGTAACTATTTCGGTAACACTTTACAATAAGGTTGTATTAGTAAACATTGGTAAATACACTAACTAACTAACTAACATGAACAAACAATGAACAGTAGGCTATAAGTTTTCAGCATTTATTAATTTTTGTTAATGTCAATACAGTTATTCATGTTAGTTCATGGTGCATTAAAAAAAGTTACCAGCTACAAGGCTTGATTTTATAAATGTATTAGTAAATGCAGAGTTTAACACGACCTCTTGCTGGGTTCCCACACATTAGTTAATTTCAAATTCAAGGACCTTTCAAGGACTTTCCAGGTCTAATACCCTCAAATTCAAGGACTAAATGTGGGGACACATTTCAAGTGATGTTACATTGTGTTACTTTTTAAGATACATTGTTACAGTTCCCTTTTGAGGGAACTCGCGCTGCGTCACTGCAGTGACAATTTGGGGACGCCTCCAGGGGTAAGTGCATCTGAATGTGTATAACAAATTCAACCAATGGTGAGGATTAACAACTAATACAGGGTGACGCGGGAGCCAGGAAGTATATCGCTATCTGAAATATCGCCAAAGAAAGCGTTACAGGGAAGCAGGAAGTATGGCAAGGGAGACGCAACGTCTCGTTCCCTTTTAAGGGAACAAGAGTTACATACATAACCCGAGACGTTTTCATGTGTCAAACACAACTATGCAAAAAAGCATTTTGGTATGAATCAACATTCACACACAGAAGATATAAGCATTTAAAGCGAACAGTTTAGCACGTTTGCTTAAAAAGTCTAGAAATTTTATGATATCATCCTACACTACACAGGGAATAATATGGATTTTTTCAAGAAAATTCTTGCATAAAATATATTCAAGCACTTATACTGACCTGTATCTATGTATGTATATTTTCAAAAACTTGATGTATTGTTTATTGTTAGTTCATGTTAGCTAATGCATTACCTAATTGTTAACAAATACATCCTTATTGTATTGTAATGTTACCATTATTACCAATCAGCTCACTAACCCCATGCTATGCCCTCGCAAACTCCCATTTGTGAAACCGTGCTCTGAAGAGAAATTTTTTATTTGGGTGTGCAGAATACACAAAATACCAAAATAAGTAATGGCATTATTTTTTTTTGGACATATTTTATGTTAGTACACTGTAAGTGTAGGAAAATTTATATATTTCATGATCCATTGTTCTGAATAAGGCATTGTTGTGCCTGGACTTTTAAGCAATAAAATTAGGCCATGATGACCAAGGATCACAGGCAGATGCTTTTATCCAAAGTGACTTACAGTGCATTACAAAGTATGCGTGTCCCTTTGGTTCGAACTCATGAACTTTTGCACTGCTAACACAAGATCTACCACTAACCTATACAGGTGCACAAAGGTTTGTGACAAGGTTAAGATATCTTCTAAAACTCTTAATAGAGACATTTGTGAGATTTCTGGATCTTTAAAAATAATTAAGAAGATTACAAAGATCTCATCCTTGATTTTTCGTTCTTATACTTGGCTTTAAACAAAGCGCTGTTGTGTATATTTGGCATGCGAGCATGATATCTACCTGATAACTCAGTAACACTATATACTGTGCATGAGATTATCTGCTCGCTCTATCCGGCCCATGTGATTACACCTTCACCATCTGTTCAACTCTCACCTGTCACCTGAACCGCTCCCGCGCCTGTCGTGTTGCCACGGAGACAGCGAATGTGAGGGGAAGATGTCCTCCATCAGATCCAGGGTGGTTTTACCTGCCCAGGTTTCCAGGAGCGGGGTAAGGGATTTGTCTTTGCTAACCAGCTCTTGAGCTAAAGTCTCTACGAGGAGTTCGGCTTGAGTTCTCTCTCTTCTGGAGAGCAGTTGGTAGTCAAGTCCCAAAATCTGAGAGGTTTCCTCTTCTAGATGAGCATCACTTGGTGACACGAATTGATTCTCAGTGCTGATGTAGTCCGTGTTGTGAGTGGACGGAGGGTCAGAGGTCATTGACGGAGGTGTAAGGTCATTTAATGCCGGATTACCAGAATCACTAGAACAAATAAGGAAAATATTAATTTTATGTTTAGTTTGACAGCGAATAAAAGTCTGAGTACAATGTGATGTCGCCAAGTAGGAATATTGCTACAATATATTGCTGCATCCCAATTAGTCCAGTTATACTATGCACTAAAATGTATTATGTACTGCTTTTGTGATGGAAAAGTACATATATTTGAGTGCAAAGCAGTATGCATGTTGCAAAAACAACAAATCTAATGGTGACATGGTGGCCAAAGACTTTTGTCTTTATCAGAGGTCACCATCATTGGTGAACTCTGGTCTTTATATATAAACACACACACTCCTATTCGCATATTACCTTATAGGCCTCAATGATCTTGAAAACTGTAGAGCTTCTGTTAGACCCAAGTCCTCCTCGGCTGAAAATGTGGGAGGTGGTGGAGGAGGAGGAAAGTCCTCTGTAATCTCAGTCTCTTTGATCGGTAATGGTGGTGGTGGGGGAGAAGGTGGAGGTGAGGCTAAAAACACTTCATCTTGTAACAAAGTTGGACTGTGAACATCCTGAAGACTAGACTCGGATATCCGAAGAGAGATGAGTGGCTTTGTTTGCGAGCCTGGACTTTTGGGGAGGGTGGAAGGCCTTGAATCGGATGGCCTTGCGAGTGGATTAGACGAGGGAGTGTCTACAACTTGAGGGTGTGGAGGTGACGGGGTGAAGGTGGACTTTGATGTTGCGGGAACCACCGAACATGCAAAGTCCTTCAGCGTGTCTTCTGAAGTGCTGGTGTCGTTGGAGTTCTGTCGCCTCACTCCTGGCGTTCCAGACGGATTCTTCGGACTTTGGGGGCCGGTTTCCGGAAAAGCAATGAAATCTAGGTTTGGCTGACACAGTCCTTCTCCATTATGCCAGTCTTGTGTGGCGGCAGTGCCTGGAGAAGTAAAAGGGCAAGGGAGTCCCACAGACGCTGCCAGACCAGATGCACTTTGCGCCCTGGGCCGGTCAGAATGTCTTTGACGCTCTCTCCTCACCACAGGTGCGTTTTGCTGGACAGGACCCCGGTTTAACGGATAACTCTTTTGTGGAATTGCTGTATATAACGATGATTGTTTGGGTGCAGTATTCTCCAGCAGCCTATTAAACAAACAATAAAATAAGAATATTCAGTAAGAGTTGCCATCTCTTTGATAAATATTTAGCACTCTCAAAGCAATGCTCAATTCTTGACTGATCTACACATACAGTAGATGTCTATCCCTTGACGATTGTCTGATTTGAAACATTAGAAGCCGCACAGAACATAAACTTAAATTGTCCAATGATTAGTTTGGACAGATTAAAGATGTAATTGTATTGTACTATAACAAACCACTTGTTATGTAAAATCTGTGTGGGAAATAATGTCTATGGATGGATGGGAATTATATATACAAACCTGTTGTCTAAGGATTCCTTGGAGCCAACCACAAACATTTGAGGGTCTCTGGCCATAAAGTCCTAAACAAAGAGATCAAAAGAACAAAAATAATTTTCTTTGAGCAGGTAGAAAATTGAAGCACTTTAGGGTATGGTAAGATTCAAATACCAGGAACAGGAAGTTAATCATTATTTCAAGGTTACCGCTTAAGTTTAGAGAATATTGGCTCATTCATTTTCATTTCAAACGCATGCCATGATAACTGATAAACCAACATCCGGAAAAAAAAAAAAGAGAGAGAGAGAGAGAGAGAGCGCGAAAGCGAGCACGTCAACATCCTCATAACTGAGCTATGCTGTATTCAGTTAAACAGGAGCTGCAAGCAATTGCATAAACTATCACCAAAATGGTGTTTGCGTACTATTTATTTATGGTCTTTGTGCATGTGTTGTTTATTTATCGGCAATAACAATATTTAAGTAGCAAAGTCATCATGCTGGTATTTTATCTACAGCTTGAACAAGTGCCAAATTTGGAAACGTTGGCATAGTCTGGGATTTCAAAGGACAGTTATATCCACTGTACTCGGAG
Organism: Misgurnus anguillicaudatus; assembly: GCF_027580225.2. NCBI lineage: Eukaryota > Metazoa > Chordata > Actinopteri > Cypriniformes > Cobitidae > Misgurnus > Misgurnus anguillicaudatus. The sequence goes on from NC_073345.2 coordinate 32,584,898, forward strand.
ATATCAGAACCATTTGTTTACATAAAGGATAATTATTCTGAGATAAATGGTCTTCTTAACCATTCCAAATATTTCAAACCCAAAACCATGACGGTTTGCCCATTATCTTCAGCTCTTTCCCCCGGGCACAGGAGTGCAGTTATCTGTTGCAGCCCAGGCTTAGTGGCACCAGACAGGAAGTGAGAAGCATTGGCCTCTTCCTGTGGCCAACTGGGGGTGGGCATCAAAATCATTATCTGCCCATCTTAGCTCATCAGTAAGAACTGAGAATCTGACAGAACAATTGCTCTGCTAGGTATTCCAAGGAAAGCTTTTTCTTTCCATTATTACTTGAAAAAATGTAATGCGGTAACAAACACCAGCTTGAATTTCTTTGGGGTTTCATAAGTAACAGATTATACTGAAAGATCTATGGGGGTAGGTTTTTAAAAAAGGTTTTGACCCATATCCATTCCTGCTATGCACCAGCTCCAGGAGAATAAACCTCTGGACCCTCCACAAAGCTTGTAATACTTAAGTAGGTAGGAGGAAAGATTTTATCATAGTTTGGTTAGAGAGAACTGGGTGTGGAGAGAGTTTCATCCTTGGAGAAAGACAAATTATATTCAGTTCTGAGATACTGGAAGTTTTTCTTTGTTTAACTAGGGGGAAACTAATTTCTTCATGAGTGAGTAATCCCTTTTAACAATGCAATAGGGATTAAAATGAGCAAATTTGCTTTGCCGTGAAGGTTACTGTTTAACTTTGTGTGCTATGACATCATGTCACAAAGATCTGACCAGCGACACCAGGAAAGTCCAACTGGCCTTTTTTGCCATCTAATCTCTGTAAATGCTTGGCTGGGAAACAGACAGGTCAAAGACTAATGTTAATTTTAAAATCTAAATCAGAACAAAAAAAATCTATATTGTGAAAAACTTTCACAATAGGCAAACACTAAGAAAGAATTAATATTCATGTTACCAGATTAAAGTTCTCCACTGACGGAGACGATCTGGAACGGAAGTGCTGAGGACCTGGCCATTCTTCACTATGGTCCAGCAGATCCTCAGCTGAAGCTGACCTCCCCGAGCTTCTCGCTGATGTGGCTCTCTCAAAAACTGCCTCAAGGTGCTGAAGAATGGGATGTCCGGCTAGGGCTGGGCCTGGGATGTTTGCAGTGATGGGTTTGTCAGTTACTGGTTTCTTAGGCTCACATGTGTTGCTTTGAGACTGATGGCCAATGGGGAACTCAGACTGTGTGGGATGTTGTCTGATTTGGTAAAAAGAGCTTTGCATTGCTGTTGGAAGGGTGGAACTTTTCTGAACACCACCAGAGAGACTATCATATCCTGACTCTTGCAAAGAGCACATACTTAAAGTGGAAGTTAGGCCCTGTGAGTCAGTTGAAGAGGCTGAGTGTACATAAGCGCTTTGTGGGCGGTTGGAGCGTCCATTAACTCTTCGACCTGTTTTACGTTCCATGTACTCAACAAGGGCATCTTGCTGCATCTGCCTCAAATCAGGCCTTGAGGCAAATCTGGAGTCAGCATTACGATTTGCTACCTGTTCAAACATCCTGCGCCGGTCTGCAACACTGGTTTCACTTGACAGTAACTGCTGGGTAGCTTTCCTCTCAGCCTGAATGTTTTCGTTGGTCAACACTCCAACTTCATGCATATTTTCTGGCTCAGAGTAAGATCGTTTCTTCTTTTCCATTGTAAATCGTTTACGTCCACAAATGCGCATTACAGGAGGTCCCACAGCTGGGACAATGGGGAGTTCAGGAGGAGTGGTTCTATTTGGTATATCAACAGGTACAACATGTCGTTCTTTTGGAGTGTGTGGGGAAGTAGCAGGTTTAGGACTTGTATTGGGTCCTTTCCTCTCCAGGGACATGTGTTTTGCTTGCAATGGTGGAGGGTTAATACTAAGGTCAGGTCTTCTGAAGGAGGTAGACCTCAGCACCTTAGATTGGGCATCTTTAATGCTATCTCTGTATTCTCTGTTAAAAGATGGGTCATTGATAGTGCCTGAGATGCTATGAAAGTCGCCTTTCCCATGGAAGTCTTTGCCATTTTCTTCACCAAGCTGGAAAGTGCTTTTACTTCTTTGAAGGGTTATAGCAGGGTCTTTTGGGTGACGATTATGGGCATAATCACTACTCCCACGTCTCAACCGCAAATCTTGCTGCACTTCTACATGCCCATCATAGCTTGCCTTGCTAGAGGTACTCCGTGTTCTCCCAGGAGGGACAGAGCTCTCCAACGTGTTGTGCAGGTCCTCTACACCAGAAAGAGAGCTCTTGGCACTGAGAGGTCTTTGCGCTTGACGAGTTGTAGAGTTAAGGCGAGATACACTGCTATGACTGCGAGGTTTAACTTGCTGCCTTTCAAAATGACTTACTTTCTCCTGCACAGACATGCTACGTTCACTCTGAAAACTGGATTGGCTAACTGTACTTTCAGGACTGGCACATCGTTGAACTTCAGCAAGTGCATTTTCCAGTCTGGTCAGGGGATGATCAAGGTCCTGACCTCTCTGCTGCAAAGCCATGGAATCACTGTAGTGTCTTGAATGTTTAATTATGTGGTCACTTCCTTGTGTTTGGACTAAGTTTCCTTTGTAAATTTGTCCAACCTGTCCCAGTGGTACTCTCCCACCTGAATAAAGTGTCTCTGGATGACTGTTTCTCTCATTGTATTTGCTTTGTTCTTCATCTTTGGGTTGCCTGCAGTTGTCATAAACTTCCATGCCATGGGAGAGGCTTGATTTTTCACTTCTTGATTGAACAGTAGTGTAGGGGTCCCTTCTCTCCAGGACTACAGATGTTCCTTGTGGCTGCAAATGAGAGCGGTAAACAGTTTTCACTTGAGTGTCATCTTGTACTCTCTCTGAGAGTTTAGGTTGGGCTGAAATGTGGGGATGGACAGAGCTTGGGCTGGGACCATTGCTTTGGTATCCATTTTCAACTGTGACCCTGTCCTCGCTTGCATTTCCACCCAAGTGGTCACAGTGAGAGTTTTTGTTCTCCTTGGCCAGTGCTGGGTAAATTGTACCAGAGCTAGGGTTGCTAGTTGGAATTTGTGCAAAATGTGGCTCGGGTGGTGGAACAGGGTATATGCTGGTGGGCAACATGAGGCGGCCAGGTTGTGCGGCCTGAGGAATACTCTGTTTGGGTTTGATTGTGGGGCTACTTTCAGGGCTTTTTTCGATCACAGTGTGCAGCTGACCTTCAGCTCCAAAGGAGGACTTTCCTGTTGCTACAGAACTGCTTGAGTGATGCCAGGAACCCTTATGAAGTGCCCGCTGTGACCGAGCATGCTCAAGACTCGACCAAGAGTTAGGACGTTCATGATTACGAATTGCTGCATAGCTGTCACTGCGTAATGGAGGCGCTGGTACCCCCTTTATATTTTCATAAGATAACTGGTTGGGTGTTGGATCCCAGACTGGCCCAGCGCTGTGACGTTGCGAGCTGGTGGTGCCTCCACTGCTGCCACTACTGTTGCTGCCACGATGACAGATGCCCTGGACACTTGCACTTCTAGACTGCGTTCTGTTTTCATTGGTTCTCATTAGTGCTGCTGAGCTGACATCGTGCTCTTCAGAAACACCCTGTTGCGGGTCGTAGACTGTACGTACATAGCGTATATCTGCCTGCTGCATTCCTTCTTTCTGTGGAACATTTTCCATGGAATATGACCTCTCTTTGTTAAATGATGGTGCAGCCGTAAGGTACTCTGGGATACTGGAGCTGGTCGAGAAGGAACTGTATGCAGAATCTCGCTTACTGTGCAGGTGATCGATGCTGCTGGAGGATTTGGAAGATGATAGTTGATAGCAGGAGCTATAGACAGGATGAGTTTGATCCAGACTTTCCATGCTTCCCCGGGAACTATATTGATCTGGGCTCTTTCTAAGAAATCCTGTCTCATACCCTGAAAGGTCTGTAGTAGAAGCACTGCAAATAAACGAAAAAGAGAGTTAAGTAATATATTGTGATCTAAGAAAATAGTTCTAATGTACCTGGGTAAAATGTAATGTAATACTTAAATAAGCTAAAGGTGTAATTGGACCACAGAGCTAATGAAATTACTGAGATAAAGAATTATCTTGAAAAATTAGATACTATTGTACACTTTGATTGGCTCCATAAACATCAATTACTGCTTCTTGGGAAATAGGCCATGTGCCCTTTGCCATTCTTTGTTGTCTGTACCTGTCTAAACTATTCATTAGAAAGATTTGAGATCAGATATGTCTGGTGTTGATTACACAACAGAGAGCTCCACAGGGGTCTTGTGAATACTGCAATGGATTTTTTCCCTTCTTGCTACAGTATGCCTTTTCTGGCATAATGATAACATGTTATATCGGTTAACCTTTGCCTTCTTAAATCTGTAACCATAAAGTTTGATAAGTGTGTTGTGCGTAACAGTGATGCCTTAGGTCTGCTTTGGCAGCTGCCCTTTTATGGCTATGTGGTTGCAGAAGTTGGACTGGGTTAGCTGGCATCAGACTGGTATTTCTGCTGGCACAATTAAAATGATGTCAACGACCCATTGTCAACAGCCTTACAGTCACCCCTCCTTAAAAACTGAACTCAACCAATCAGAGATCAGTCCACTAAACAATGACCACCAGGTCTCAGAATGTGGCACGCTATTGGCGTAGCCCACAGTGATCATCGCCATGGGAACTTTTGGAAGGTTGTGAAGGGAGTGTCATCCCAAAGAATGTTTATTCATTATACTCTGCGCCAAATGCCTTGCTCCCTGGATCTCTAAATGTTTTTCTCCCAGTGTCATCATTGATGGCCCTTGAATGTTCTGGTCTAAATACTGTGATAATGACTGAGATAACACGCACACAACATTCATCACATTGCAGCCAAAAATAAAAGGTTTGTGAATGTTTGAGGTAAAGTGGCAGCTAAATAAATTGTGTCCACTGCACAATGCAGATTTGATTTGATTGTTAAAGGTTCATGTAAGTAATTTTCTTCTAAATAGAACAGATAACTAGTAAACTACTGACCTTGAGTGGTAGTTCTGGTGCCAGGCGGCTCCCACACCACCCTGGGTGACTTGCATCATGCTGTCAGAGTCCTGAGGGCCGTCACCAAGCTTTGTTGAATGCCAGGAATGAGGTCGAGAACCAGGCTCACCCCGTCTGAGAGAGAGAGCGAGAGAGAGAGAGAGGCAGTTGAGAACATGCAGAAGTACACAGAGGAAGCAAGACATGGATACATGTTACAATTGCGTTTTATTTTTCAAAATTTGGAATGTCAATCTACCCCTTTTACTGTATTTATCAATGCAATTTGAAGCTGAATCTATACTCAAGGAAAGATAGGATAATGGATTTAAAGTGCCCTTTAAAGAGAAAAGTGGGCAAACTTTTCTTACTTGAGGGCAACATCAGGTTTTGAAATAAAGGCAAAGGTCCGCATACTATGAAGAACGAATGTAGTTTTATTTTTTCCGAATTAACACAGTTACTACTTTACTATAGACTTTTATCTACACCATACTTTTAAACTCTAGCTTTGCTAGATAAGGATTATGTTATTAAAACATCAGGTAAGCAGTTTTTGGTCTTTAAAAATGCCAATATTTCTTTGCAAATAACACATACTGGCTCCTGTCTGATGTCAGGGAAGTATGTTTGTGTCATTATTTTGTTTTAAAAATGCAACATTCTGTGATGTTTTTTATTTTGTTGCACCCTGGTGCATTTATTTTCCAGTCGAGTTTTTCAGGGCTAGCGACATCTTTTAGGCTTGGTGTTGTTGCATCAAAAAAGTCATTCTGGACCAAAATCTTACACTGTTTAATATAATTATAAACTGCTTTGCGGGCCGGATTAAAGTGCTCTGCCGACCACCCAAAGTTTGGCCACCTCTGGTATACTGTCTTAAAACCAGATTCTCATTGTGTACACACCAGCAAACACTGATCATGTTACAGATTTTGTTCAGATTTGTGTTTGTTTTCCAAAATAAATGCATTTAAAAACATTTATCCCAGAGCATGGTTCTTCAACGGGAGGTCCGGAGACCTTTGGGTATCCGTGGTGGTTTAAATGGGGGTTCCGTTTTTTGTGTTCTTCTAGAACTGTGGCATTCTAGGCTTCTGAACTGAACTTGGACCCCTTAAGTTCTTGAATGTCAGTACCAAACAGCAAAGCATAGCCTACATGTGGTTATAGAGCAAGCCAACAGTGGGTAAAAATTTAGTTAGACACGTCACAAATGGTCATGGATAATGGTTGAGACTTTTTTAGTCATTCTGAGACTAAGATATCACCAATTTCAAGGAGATAGCAAATTTTGGTAAATCTGTGTTTGGGGAACTGTAACGTTTTCTAAAAAGATGCACCTAGAAAATTTAGACCAATCCAATTTTTCAGGTCAGTGGATTGCCTTTTGTTTCCCTTGCAACCCACTCCACTGAACTTTAACCCTGCTCTGTGAAGACAGATTAGACATTGTATTCCAACACATCTGGCTTTCAAGAAATGTTTTTATGGTAGCAACTCTCTTTTTGTTTTACACAGCCTACACTTTCCTTATCACCAGGGTAAAGTTGGACAAGATTGTCATGATGACTCCCACAATAAAATTTTAGCAAGTATTTTGCAATCATCAAGTAATTTAGGAAAAGTCAACAGACAGCTGTAATTCTTCTAAACTATTCAGAGTGGTTATGTTTACATGCACAAAATTTTGTCAATCCAACCATTGCAGGTTACGACAATGCATGTACCATAAACATTGCAATCTAATTAAAATGTTCGTTTACATATACATTCTATATAATCCGAACCAAACGTCTGCACAAGCGCACAGCCAGGGTTGCCAGATTTGTATATCAAAACCAGCCCAATGGACATTCAAAACTAGCCCAAAAGCATCTTAATGGCTATTCAGAGCCCAAATCATTCGATCTTTAACCCGCAGAAAAAAATCAACTTGCGGAAACAGTTTAAAAGTAGCCAAAATCTGAACCCCGTCAAAAAGCAGAGTATTTGGCTACTTAGTCCACATAATCTCTTGTCGAGTTCACGCTTTATCTGAGTTGGAGAAAGTTGTTCTTATTTCAGATATAGTCAAAGAAATCACACTTCTTGAAAGGCATGATGCAATTTTATTGCTTTATGTAATGTTATAAAAGAAATGAACGCTGTAAAATGTACAGCATGTGACCCAATTACCTTTATAGTGCGTGTTGCCATTGCTATGCCACACGAGAATCATGTGATACGTAAATATGAGGTAAATATAAGACGTGAACTTTAGCACATGTGTTTACATGCGTACTTTTCTCCTGCTGATCGGATCACAGATCGGAGTAAACCACCACTTTCAATATGATGGAAACTTGCATTTGATTGACCTTAATCAATATGTTTACATGAAGGCTTTTCAATCTGATTGAGCCATCAATACAATTACAAACAGATTATTTGGTTGTATGTAAACATACCTAGTGACAGGTGTCTGTAATCTGAAAACGATTAACACACCGCAGTATTTGTGCACCATGCAGACAACAAAAAAATGCTTTGGACCATCTAAGAGGGTAAACAGTAGCACTGATCTTGAACAACTTATGCAGGCATTTCATTTGGGGAGGATTACTGCAGCATTTCTGGAATACTTGCTATATCCATTAATCACAGATTGGGGTTCCTTGCATGGGTAGGAAACACTAAATTACAATATGGTTACATTTCAGAAATAAGAATCAGAAAGTCCATTCACGGCCATGTAAGAATGTAAAACACATAGCCCTAAATTATCCAGTTATGCACCTTTCAGGGGCTTGAACATCTTTCGGGTAGCCAAACTCTTTAGCTACTATTCCTACTTCATTAAGTCCTCATAATGCCATTGACTACAAATTGTAACACTATATACATTCCCCCCAACACATTGCTTCCTAGTCTTACTGAGTACCCTACAACTGTTACCTGGTAGTAAGCCTCAGCACTTTTGAGATAAGTCCAGTGGCCAGACCGTTGACGCTGGTCTGAGACGGTGTCTTGCACAGTGCTCCATCCGATCGTCCAAGATTTGATTTCTGCTTCTTCCGCAACTTTTTGCGGTAAAAGGCCCCGAGCAGCTCCATGGCGTCTCAACCGTCTCCCGATAAACTGAGAGTAAAATGGGAGGTGGCAGGCAGGGTTGACGGGGTACAGCTCAGCGACGCAGAGATTGTTAAAATACGCAATTAAACGTCATTAAAATGAGACGATAAGGCCTAGAGTAAACATCCTGCCTCGCCAGCCCAAGACTCAGAACAAACATCAAAAATGGAGATAGCCAAAGTCAGGAGAGGAGTGAAGAAGACAAAAAAAGCTTCCTTCATGAGGCAGAGAGGAAAGAATGAGCTGGAGAATAGGACACAATGCAAACAACGAGACAAAGTCTGATGAAAAGTAATCTAATGCAATGCCTAATTTAGAGTGATTTACCCATAGACAACTGGAAGCAAATGTAACACATGATAGCATGAGTTCATAACACCGAACAAAGACTGCCCTGTATATCTTTCTCTCATCCTTTCTTTTTCTCCCTTGTCGTCATCATGATTATCCTTTTAACACGTGATCCCAGACAAGTCAACAACCCAATCCGTGCCCAGAGGGCATTATGGGAGCAGAAGGGCCACAGAGCTCCATCTTCAGGGTGTGTCGCAGGGTTGCTTTCATGTGCCACTGACAGCCGTCTCCGGGCCTGAGGGTAATAAGGGCAGGTGTCCTCACTTGTCTGCGAAAAAAGGCCACTGGACTTGGGAAATGTGGTGACATGTTGCTCAGTTTTCCCTTGTGAGCAAGTATTAAGAATCAGAAATTGCTTGATAACAAAGGAGGTTTTCTTTCACAAATACATCACACAGTGGTGCACATCCAATCATTCCACCCATATCCTAAAGGACACCAGGATATTCCCTTTTCGCCACGCTCTCATGGTAACCTGGTAACCTGACCCCTGGGAATCCAAAGGGTCTGACCCACAAAAACACCCTACCCAAAACCGCCTTTTCGTCGCCTCCGCTGGGCCAGACTGCAAAGGGTGTGTCTCACTGCAGAAACCTTATCTGATCCTTGGGAACTCGGCTCGTCATCTGAACTAATCGGTTTGATCTGAGAGGAAACTGAAATTGGAGAATTGGATTATACTTGGGAGGGGGGTCTGTATGGTTTGAGAGGATGGAGGTTGTTAAACACTGTCTGTCTGGAATTCGAACAATCACAAAGTGATGTTGGGTTAGATGTAGTTTAGTGATGAAGTACTACTAAGACAAGTAGGGGGAGGTTATTTTTATAGCACAGGATGCATTCTAGTTTGCATATTTTGCTAAGTACTTTTGCTAAGTTAAGTACTTTGGTCATGGGAAGTATATCATTTTTGCGAGCAGAAATATAAAAGCCAATCCATCTGATCACAGACAGATCACTGGCCCTGCGTCTACCAAAGCATTTTTTCTTGAGGCCAGCATATTTTTCAAATAAGATTAAAAATAATGCATAAATGCATAAGTAATCAATCTTTTTAATGGATCCAAGTGTTACTGATAACGTTCACCTCGCACATAGTGTTTTGATTGGAAGAATACACTACAATACATCACTTCCGGTCAGTGGGTTGCATTCGTTTCAGTCGCCCAAGTGAAAATTTTTAATGCATCAGAAACTCATATCGAATCCGAAAATGTTGCATTCGCAGACGATCACAATCTAATGCTGACTCTCCACAGGAAATGAATGACTTCCGGTTAGTGGCCGTCATTGGTCATTCCCACTTTATAAAATGTAAAGGACACAGAGAAGATCTTGGGTGTTCATACATATTCTCTGACTTTCCTTCTCCTATAACCCAACAGAAGTCCCATTACTGTAATGAGAACCGAAGCAAGGTAGAGTTCTTTAAACTGACATGTTTTGGACCGAATGTATCTAGGAGAGAACAGGAATGTTATTAATGTGTGTCACTGTGGGATTATTGGAAATCCTATCTCTAAGTGTGCTAATAACTTTGGAATGTTCACAACTTAGGAATGTGGAGAAAACAGCAATGAGGGATGAACTGCAAGTGAACTAGACATTATTAACATCAAGCTAAGGCCTTTTTACTGAATAATGGGGAAGAGAGAGATAGGAGGAGTAAGGGAAAGAAAAAGGAATACTAAGAGGACTTTTTGATTCTGAGGGTTGTATTTGCACACAGTCAAATTTCAATCTTTGTCCCAAGATCACTTCCTGTAATCATTCCATGCATACCTAAAGGCATGCACACGATAACACATGCACGTATGTTAATACACACAAATGCACTGCTTTTAATTGTTTGGTAGGGTGGGGTGGGTGGACCCAACCTAAATGGATTATGATAAACTAATGCCTTGGCTTTATCTCTATATAGATGCTAATTTTGTGTGTAAATTTCTAATCCATTTTAACTCAACTTCAAGTTAAAATCCCATACAATATTTTTTGCTAAAAATGCATTGCGAGAACTTATGATCACAAATGTAATCACTTTCTTGAAGTAACATTGTATGTACAAACTTTAATAAAGGCCCTTTGTGTGGGATCTCAGGTGTTTACACCTCTACAAAAGGCGCCCCCTCACCCGAAGTGTCCGTCAAGGGCACGGCAATGCTGTTTGGTAGTCTCCCTCAGACTTTAGATGTAATAAAAACATAAACTTCAGCAGATTTTCACAAAATGCTTGTCTCAGGGGAGCCAGATAGGGAAGTAAACATGGACACATCTTTCATCGCATTTAGTATCTGTGTTTATATAACGGCGCAGTTGATATGATGCACACTGTCTGTATGTATTTCTGCTGTGATTTAGATCAGCGCGCCATCTGTCGGAACAATGCTAACATTAATAAAATTTACATGACTGCATATATAGAAATTTTATATTATAACTTAGTTTTACACTTTATGATGAAACTCTGAGCATTGTCTGTGTTTACCAGTGTTTGCTATGTGGTTGCTACTTTAATAAATTGTTGTCCCATTCTTAAAATCTGGTGGTTGGCCCAGTAATTAAATTCAATTCAATTTTATTTATATAGCGCTTTTCACAACTGTTTAATTGTTTCAAAGTGGCTTTACATTAATAGATGCAGGAAAAAACACAGAAAATTCATAAAACATAAACAGTAGAATACAGCGGTTACTATACTAGCGAGCGTAGTAAAACATGTAACGTATGAAAGAAGGTGCTAAGCTAAGCCAATGTCACCAGACTCCCCAGGGGTTGAAAAAAAACCCTAGGAGAAAAATCCTGTGGGCGAAAAGTCCTAGGAGGGCAAAAAACCCCTTGGTTCATATTTTTGGATGGGTCTCTCCTTCATTGTACATTTATGTTATTCGTATTTGTCTGTTTAATCAAACGTCTGATTACTTAAGGGTCTACTGTGTAGATTTTTAGTGGCATCTAGCAATTAGATTGTGAATTGCAACCAACGGCTCATAACACGGCTCACACAGCCACAGGACAAACATGTCATTGTCCGAGACAACGTAGAGACAAAACGCGCTCTGTAGAGCATTTTGTCCATTAAGGGCTACTGTAGAAACATGGCGGCGCAAAATGGCGACTTCCATGTAAGGGGACCAACGCTTTATGTAGATAAAAACAATACAGTACTTTTTTTAAGGTCTTTATACACCAATGATAATATAGTTATTCATATTATATTGCATTTCTGTCAAAAGATCTTTCTAAAAGTTACACAATGCACCTTTAAAGTCAAGTCCAACTGCACAAACATTCTTTAAAGGTTTTAGCATTCCATCAAGTCCAAATCAGTGCTCCTCAACGGCATGTGACCTTTCCATTTTAACCTTATACGGGTGGAAGAGAGATCAAGAAAAACCTTGTCTCTGTTTACAGTCTCAGTACAGTTCTACTGCTTTATTTACACACAGTAGGAGAGAAAGGGAGAGAGAGAGAAAAGGAATAAAGGTCATTTTAGGACGTGTGACTTGCACAACAGCATCAACTTCATCTGCTGGAAGTTTTTAAACAATGTAAGCAACCCAATAACACTTGAGGATTTTTGTGAACCCACATCCACTTTAGCACATCCTCTTCAGAACCAAATTTATTGCCCATAGAACACAACACAACTAAAAAAAATTAAGGTTTTGTTTCCTGAGAAATAGCTTGAAAGGATTACCCTATGTATACAGACGCAAAGAGACAAAGAAAACACAAGTCGAATTCTTCATGCACAGACAGACACACACACCTGTTTTTAATGCGTAGTTTCACTCCTCCAGTGCATCTGTTGTCTCTGGGAGGACTTAGAGGACGTGAGTCAGGACAGCAAGGACCTGGACAACATTCCCTATAGACACAAACACAGAAAAGTTAAAATACATATCACAGTGTAACATAACGTAGTGTAACATAGCGTAGCGTAACATAACGTAGCATAACATAGTGTAACGTAGCGTAGCGTAACAGCGTAGCGTAACGTAACGTAGTGTAGTGTAATGTAACGTAGTGTAGCGTAACATAGCGTAACGTAGTGTAGCGTAGCGTAAAATAGTGTAGCGTCAGGACAGCAAGGACGAAGCGTAACATAGCGTAGCGTAACATAGCGTAACGTCAGGACAGCAAGGACCTGGACAACATTCCCTATAGACACAAACACAGAAAAGTTAAAATACATATCACAGTGTAACATAACGTAGTGTAACATAACGTAGCGTAACATAGTGTAGCGTAGCGTAACATAGCGTAGCGTAACGTAACGTAGTGTAATGTAACGTAGTGTAACGTAACGTAGTGTAACATAACGTAGTGTAGCGTAACATAGCGTAATGTAGTGTAGCGTAGCGTAACATAGCGTAGTGTCAGGACAGCAAGGACGTAGCGTAACATAGCGTAGCGTAACATAGCGTAGCGTCAGGACAGCAAGGACCTGGACAACATTCCCTATAGACACAAACACAGAAAAGTTAAAATACATATCACAGTGTAACATAACGTAGTGTAACATAACGTAGTGTAACATAACGTAATGTAACATAACGTAACGTAACATAGCATAACGTAGTGTAGCGTAGCGTAACATAACGTAGCATAACGTAACGTAGTGTAATGTAGTGTAGCGTAACATAGTGCAGCATAATGTACATAGTGTAGCGTAACGTAGTGTAGCATAACGTAGTGTAGCGTTAATGTAGCGTAACATAACGGATATAACGTAACATATAACACAACATAATAATATACAATATATGAGTATGTGTGGCCAGCCTAAAAGACGGGATCTGCCTTTTTTAATTTGTCTTTTATTTCTCATTCACATGAGCACGTTGTATGCATGGTTGGGTTTAATCGGACTCATTCACATGTCACATTGTCCGTATTTGACAAAGGGGGCAGTGTAGCCACTCTTTTTTTTATACACAGGGATGCCTTACACCTGCCTAATTTTAAGAAACATATATAACTTAGTTTAGAAAGAGACCAATTTGGGTTTTACATTTATGGATTTGGCAGACATTTTATCCAAAGCAACTTACAGTGCATTACAAGGTACACATTTTTATCAGTATGCGTGTTCCTGGGTTTGAAACAATTGTTTTTTCTTCTTTTTTCCTTAAGCTAACGTCAGACAGTAAATGCCTCATCTGTCCACTGGGGCAAAGAAACAGCAGCTTGCGGATAACAAGTATGTGTATGTGTGTGTAATGTTGACACAGCATTTCTCTTGTTAGAAAATGTCACTACAACTCTTTCAAAGGTTTTATTAAAGCTTTAAAGTGCAGCTAATAAACAACAACGCAGACAAAGGCATTTCACAAATACCCAAAATGATTTTCTTCTTGAGTATAGCCAGACACTTTTGTTTTGTTAGATTCTTCCTTTTCTTTTTTAAAGCCGAGTTGATTTATCACTCTTTCTTTAGAAGGGCGTGATCGATCTGCAATGTTGTGATCAGTTGTGCTTTAAGGCTCAGCTGCCTTAAATGAAAGTCATTCTTGTCTCGGGATTCATTATCCATCACTTCAAGTGGCCTTCGAGGGTTTATTAAAACAGGGAATCTCTCGGATCAACACATTTTTACCAACAGTATATATATGTGTGTGTCTAAGCTCCTGTGCTCAAATGCCCCCCAGCATTCCTAACATGCCTGCCCCCTGGAGTACCTTGGTGGTCACCATAGAGACGGAACCCGCCATGTAACTTCCTGTAAAGACCCTTCTTACCCCACACACCCAGCCCAGTGTTAAAAGGTACCCCCAGAATACTGCATTGACATAATGCACTTGTATGCTAAGGATCACTACACTAAACACTTCCGGGGTATTTCAACGCGACTTCATGGCATAATTTATGAGCTGGCTAATGCGTATTCATTCGTACGACCGTATTATTTTTTGTAAGCTTTGCCTTTGCAGCTGTAATGTTGCGGTTAGGGGTGGGGTTCAGTGGTGGCCTGTAACTTCTATTTTGTGGGGCGGGAGTTCAAAATATGTGTTAAGTCCAATTTACAGTTATGCCGTAGGTTATCTGTAGCCTCTGCATAGCCTGACGTGCACCTCTCCAAATTTTTAACAGTGTGTCAGTTCTACGCGGACCGCAAGCGCCGTGATTGGTCCACTAGAACCCCTTCCGTCAGGTAAAAAAACAGTGTCATAGGTATTTCCATTTGCGACGGTGAGAACAAAGATGGTGCAACATAAGTCGCTGTTTATTTACTTCCATCACTGCCGGTCATCTCAAAACATACACAACAAGTTGCTGTTTTTCCTTCGTTTGTGGGTTAAACTTGGCAAGCTGCTTCTTGATTGACTGTCACACTGCTATTGTGGTAACGCGTAGATACTGCCTACTAGTGGTCTGCATGTGTGTTTGCACGTCGATGTGGAAACGACGCAAAAGTATTAATAAAAAACCGAGGCGTAACCTATGCCGTCCCAGCTACGCAGTAGGACACAACTATAATGAGCCTTTAAGGAGTGTCATGTGTGTGGCTCGTCATGTCAAAATACGTGCCTGCTGCACGCGCGTCGGTAACCCATTCCAAGTAACGCGCATTATGTAATAATATTACTTTTCTGAAGTAACGAGTAAAGTTACGCACTACTTTATAAATGTACACATTAATATTTGAGTTACTTTTTACTTTTTGAGTAAAGCAATTAGTTACTTTTTGGGGGGAGTAACTTAATATTGTAATGCATTACTTTTAAAAGTAATTTTCCCAAACACTGCATTAGAGTATATTAAGTTGACATAAAGTTGCAAAGTTACTTCTAGTTAGTAAAATGTCTAAACTGGACTATCAAAACAATGGGTTATGGGTTAGGATTAACACAGCGCATACTTAAGAGTTAGGGTTCTGTTTAAATCCCCAACCTAGTTTTAAACTGTTGCAAAACTTGTTTGTGCACCAGACATGGATGACTCCTCACATACTGCAGATTGTTGAAGAGGTGTGCTTTTAGCACATCTGACAGATGATAAAAGAGCCAAAAAATACAGGGGGAGGTGGTACTTGAGTCAAATTTGTATTAAAAAACACCCAGAAAACCCTTTCAACTGCAATGCAACATGCAAAATAACTCCCTGACAACCAGCGCACACATATTTTGTTTCACCCACAAAAATATCACATTTTTTAGGTACCCATGTTAATAAATAGCTTAACCCAAGTACTCTTTGAAAACTGTTAAGGGAAATAACTTTCATGGATCTGTGAAGGTTTGGAAAACATTAAACTCCACGCTTCTGTTGTTGTCATCATGTGTGTGTGTAAATATTCCACACCACCCACAAGCTTAACCTTTCTTTCCACAGATCTGACCCCGTCTCTTGTTTATATGCGTCCCGAGCGAAACGCACCCAACCACAACATCAATCAGCCACCGATAATAAATGCACAGATGCTCTTCAGAGAGCTCGAGGAACAATGTCAACCAGAAGATCCAGAGAAGACCGACAGTTCTTCAACAATTCAGATATTGGCAGTCACCCTGATCTCTCATCAGAAAAAAACTGAGGTAATTATAAATAAAGGATTTTACGATTTAACTCCTTGTAGACATCTCAAAGATCAATTCTTTAATGGTGTGACATGAAAAATGATATAATCTCCAAACATATACAACGTAAAATGTAAGAGAAAATCAAAGAGATGTTCCCTTTAAAAATGGCATTCACCTTGAACACACCCTTTAGCTTCATTTAGAGGTTATTTTGAAGTTTAAAAGCTAAACCAGCTTTACTCGCTACTGGAATGCTACTAACAGCCAAGAGAAGGAATGTCGGACAAATTAACAACAAACGAGAGAGAATTTGTTTTTCGGAGGTGTCACTACGTCACGTGTTTCATACGGCTGGATTCTGCACGTGCAACTAGGAACCTGATATTTGGGATGTTCGCTTTATTTGTTCAATGACAAAAGGACGTTGTTAACTGATCCATAAAGACAAACAATTGGACATTGAGGAAGTACAGTCATAACAGCTGATAAATATCAACTAATCGGAATGTGTATGCAGAACAGGACATGCGAGTTTCAGAAGAGGTCTCAAAAATATCTCATCCATAGCCATGTTTCCATCCAAAGTTGCTATTAAACTCATGCGCACAATTGGAATATCCCATAAAACATTTGGGAAAAAAGCAGCGTTTCCATCCAGTGAGTTGAAGAGATTGCCTTTCCTACAAAACTGGCGCTAAATATCAGTAAGAAAAGCGGGTGAAACCACTAGAGATAATCTTTTGAATGTATAATAAATTAGTTCCTTCCATTGCAGTTTATGCTCATGTTTACTTTTCGGTAAATTAATTGCATACGTTTTTTGAATTAATGCTCATCTTGGCATTGTCATCCAGCGTTTTTCATGCAATATCCCAAAATGCAAATACATTTTTTTTTATTTCTCATTAAATTATTCCATGACAACGCTGACACCTAAATGAATTAACTCTCCCAAAATGTGAAGGAGCAAAACTTGGGCAATCCTCTGCAATGTCTCTGGATGCACAATCTCAAATAGCATAAAAACAAAAGACAGAAATACAATATCAGAGGAGAGCAGGAAGAGACAAGATACCCTGACAGACGAAGAGAACAAAGGGATAAAAAATAAGATAAGAGCAGAAAAATATTTCTTTAAAGTGGAGATTAGCTGTTCTGTACACAGACAAGTCACGCCATAAATCCAACAAAGCTTTGCTAATAAATTAGGTGACAACCAAATATGCTGACCTTGTGTTGCGGCTTGTAAAAACAAACAGGGTAATCTGACTTAACCATATTATGAATAAATAACTCATCCTTTGTTTGCCTTCCAGTCTATACAGGCTTTATCTTCCTGGCCATCATTTGCTAGTAATTGCATACACGACGTTGCGTACTTCAGTGCACTAAAAACTTTCTCACAAATACACCTGCTGCATTCAAAACATTGAGTGTGTTTACATGCAGAGTCTTACGCCGATTATGTTTAATAAACTGATAACACGTGGGGTCACGTAAACGCGTAAAACGGTTTTTTTTAATTGGGGAAAGCCCATAAACGGCGTAAGCAAAAAACAATCGGCACAGGTACGTTTTTGCTCATTACCCCGATTTCGCGTGGCATGTAAACACCTTAACCTGCTTTTTTTCACGGTTTGGAAGAGAAACTGCGAAAATAAAAACTGATGATATATTTACAAGTTCTGGAGACATGAAAAGAGATAAAACAATATAGCTTAAGACAGATATGCCGTCGGCTTTTTGATCGACTACTATGTACTACAGGCGATGACGTCACTACTCGATAGAAACCTGAAAAATCTCCAAGTCCCATGTAAACGCAGTTGTCTGCATAGCCGGTTTATTGATTTGCATGTAAACGCATACGCACAACTGGCGCAACGTCATAGAATGTCTCTGAACAGGTTCACGCCCACTTTTGGGGGAAAATAAACTAGACCTCCCATTTACTTCCATACAAAATAGTGGTATAAAGCAACGTTCGTACACACCCGGCAGGCGTAAATAACATGTTTAATCTGAGTAATTTCTTAAGTTGAGTAATTATCTGTCCACCCTGCCTGCCATAGAGCGTGAAAGATACATTAACACATTTAATTTGGTCAATATAAAAACACGTCTCTTTCATTCTCTCAGCGTCAAATTTGTGTAACAACTCTTCCTATTGGCCAGAGGTGTCTTACCCGGACATTCACTCGTACCTCATTGAGTCAACAGGGAAGACAGTAAATGAATTTTAATTCGTATTTAAAAGTTACTTCGTATTTATATATTATCTCTTTATATTTAGAGAGTGCACTTTTCCGTCCAGCCATACAACTAACTGGCTTAGCGATATTTCCAGCAATCACTGGATAGCGTTGTTACACAAATTTGACGCTGGGAGAATGAAGGGACATGTTTTTATATTGACCAAATTAAATGTGTTAATGTATCTTTTGCGCTATATGGCAGGCAGGGTGGACAGATAATTACTCGACATGTTTAATCTGAGTGATTTCATAAGTTATTTACGCCTGCCTGTATTTTGTATGGAAGTCAATGGGAAGTCTGATTTATTTTCCCCCAAAAAGGGGCGGTGACGAAATTTACAGTCAAGTTCCCGGATGTGCCGGTAGTCCGTATGAAAACTGTTTTTTATAATAAGCAGATTTTTGATAGTTATCCGCTTATTCTGTGCATGTAAACATACTCATTATTATATATTATTAGTATTAGCAATTAAATAAGAAAATGACCCTAAACAACCGAAAACTTTAACGCATTGAGTTGTAAATGGGTTGAATTTGATAACATTAGTAAATGCATTAGTTAAAGAGGACATAGCATGAAAATCTGACTTTTTCATGTCTAAGTGCTGTAATTGGCTAAAAAAAGGTGAAAAAGATCAACTCAGTAACTTTTTTTTAGTTTTGGTAAACCATTCTCTGCAAGCATGTGAAAAAAATAGGTAATTGAAATTTGGTTCCCCTTGTGATGTCATAAGGGGATCTTATTATAATAATACCGCCCCTTAATCTGAACTATCCAACCACAGCACTGGCATTTAGTGCAGAGAGAAATACAGAGAGAAAAATGTTTGACAGCAGTTTTAATTTCAACAAACCACCATCATTGTGATCAGTGTTTGCATTTCATCAGCTCATTTGCATTTTAAATGACACACCCAAAAATAGCACATTTTGGCACACACCTACAAAGTGGCAATTTTAACATGCTATAATAAATTATCTATATGGTATTTTGAGCTAAAACCTCACTTGTGTACTCTGGGGACACCAAAGATTTATTTTACATCTTAAAAAAAGTCTTGTGAAATGGCCCCTTTAACACGCTCCAACAATGAACATTAAATGGTGAAAAACTATTTTGCTTGTTGTTAGCTATTGCATTTGGTACCGAATCTTATTGTCAAGTGTTCCCAATTTCGGCAAACAATGTTCAAATATGAATGAATCCATATTACTCTACAAATAAGAAAACAAATACATGTGTAATACATAAATCAAACATTTTGTAAACTAAGGGCTTTTCTATACAGCAAGCTATTTACCACTTTAGGTCACTTCACTTTTCAATTTTTAAATAATAGTTTCCATGTTTAACACCACCGGTAGTCTGTGAGTTTTGTGTACATTTTCAGTTTATCCGAAATTTCGCCATGATCTCTGCACAAAAACCTGTGCACACTAAATTTACACACAAATAGTTAAATTGTCTCTCTGCGACTAACTGTGTGACTCTAGTTTGTGTGTCACCGTAAACAGCAAACAGCGAGTGTTGCCTACATACATTATGAAGTACATGGTCTCTAGTTGCTAAGGCAGTCTGTAGGTATTTGCTAAGGGGTTGCTCAGAAGGTCAAAGAAGCCCACAAGTCTCTATAGCTATGTCTACAAGCAAAGGTTTTTATCAAGCCGACTGAAAATACAGGTTATGCTCATGATGAATGCACAAAGTCAGGTTGGAGAAAGTTGTTCTTGAGAAGTTTTTACAATGGAAACACAATTTTTAAATGTCAAAACACTATTTATAATTTTATGTAATGTTATAAACCAACACATGAACCCTGCAGAACGTTTCCTTAACAATGCACGTTGCCAATTCCTTGCTTTTGCATAACAATGTCATACATAAACATAACGTAAACATAAGCACAATTCCACTGCGCATGTGCACAAGGTTTTTTGCATCTGATTAAGAAAAAATAACACGTGTTTACGTGCGTTGTTGTCTCCTGTTGATTGGATCACAGATCGGTCTGCACCACCCCTTTCAATATGATAGAAATTTTTGTCGGATCGACTTCAATCACATTGATTAAAGTGTTTACATGCTGGCTTTTCCAGATTGACTGAGCCATGAATCCGATTACAAACAGATTATATAGCTACTGATGTTGTGGTCTCCTTGTATAATGTCTAAAACACATTGGCTGCATCCCGAATGGCGCACTTAATGTTGAGTTGCAGTCCAAGACAAGACTGAAAAAAAATATTTATAATTATTATAATTTTTTTAGTTGAATCAACTAAGATTTACATGTCAACTTACTATTATTTATCTTGACAAGAGAACTTCTTTCAACTATATTTTATAACAAATTTCTAGTCAAGATCAATAATAGTAAGTTGACGTGACTTGTAAATCTGAGTTGATTCATAAAAAAATTATAATTATTATAATTTTTTTTTACAGTTTACAGTCTTGTCTTCGATTGCAACTCCACATTAAAGGATCAGTCCATTTTCTTAAAAGAAAAATCCAGATCATTTACTCACCACCATGTCATCCAAAATGTTGTCTTTCTTTGTTCAGTCGAGAAGAAATTATGTTTTTTGAAGAAAACATTGCAGAATTTTTCTAATATTAATGGACTTTAATAGAACCCAACATTTAATACTTAACTCAAGTTTTCAACGGAGTTTCAAAGGACTATAAACAATCCCAAACGAGGCATAAGGGTCTTATCAAGCGAAACGATTGTCATTTTTGACAAGAAAAACAACAAACATACACCTTTAAAGCACAACTTCTCGTCGTGTAATTCTGGTCGTGATGCGCCAGCTGACCCCACTACGTCACCGCAATACGTCATGACGTCAAGAGGTCACAGAGGAGGACGAATGCGAAACTCCGCCCCAGTGTTTACAAGCGTCTTGAAAGAGGACCGTTCCTACGTTGTTGTATGTCAACTGATACTAATTAATGTCCTTGTGGCAGTTTATTGTTTACAATGGTCCGCAAATGTGCGTTTTATATATGTAACACGTGACCTCCCTACGTCACTACGCATTTAGGTTAGGTCGCGCTGGACCGGACCTTGACGAAAAGTTGTGGTTTAAAAGTATATATTTTTAATTTTTCTTGTAAAAAATGACAATAGTTTTGCTAGATAAGACCCTTATGCCTCGTTTGGGATTGTTTATAGTCCTTTGAAACTCCGTTGAAAAAAACTGTTAAGTGTTGAGTTAAGTATTAAATGTTGGGTTCTATTAAAGTCGATTAAAATTAGAAAAATTCTTCAAAAAACATAATTTCTTCTGGACTGAACAAAGAAAGACATCAACATTTTGGATGACATGGTGGTGAGTAAATTATCTGGATTTATCTTTTAAGAAAATGGAATACTCCTCTAAGTGCGCCACTCGGGATGCAGCCACCGCGCTCCAGACATTTAAGTGGATTCAACAAAATATTTTAAGGCAGCAAAGAATTTTTATAGTGTAGATAGTCCCATTGGTCATTTTAGGTTCGAAAAGGGTGCTCATGGGCTCCCCTTTAAGGTTTATATGTACCCTAAATGCACACTTTTCCTGAGTCCGCACTTGTGCAAGCTTCGCATCAAACTTTTTCCCCACATTCGAAGTCACAAAAGTGTGGACTTGTAGGAAGACCGAAATGTTTAGGGTGCCATTTGGGACAGGTGCCAATAAGCACCAAAGTTTAATACTTGGCATTAGTTGATTTAAAAATAAAACAAACACCCTTAATTCTAAACTATGAATTACAGTAAAGGTAATGCGAAGATCTGAAATTCTTTGAGTTGTATAACCTAAAATCACAAACCCATCCCAGTCAAACTGATTTACATATGGAAATGAGGAGCGCAGATGCAAGTCTATGCAAAACAAAATAATGATCTCGCGCTCCAATCTCAAACCAAACCAAAGGTCTCATGCACACATGCAATATCGGTGGTGTAACCTAATAAATATTCAGCTAAATGCAACTGGAAGGTACAGTGCATTCAGTAAAGAGTATAACACCAAAACGTTAAACGTATGTACATAAACAGTACTGTATATATTTTATATATTTTGCCTGTTGAGTCACCTGAGCTTTTCTATTCATGTCCTGCATTGATTAATGATTTGTTAAAGAGTATAAATATTTCATGTAATCTTTCAACCAATGAGGTCATAAAAACTGTGCAAATAATCGTGAAAGAACAAGCAAATGTGGGTTATAAAAGTTTGAAATGCAGAATTTTTAAGTCTAGCATGCAAATAAACATTGACAGTAAGATGCATTAAAACAAACGTCATCTACCAGTTTAAATGCTTTGGTGGTGCATGTAAGAATTGGACTACCTGTCTCATTCATGGTGTCAAAGTATCCGGAGTGTTTTTCCAAACTCAATCCAGCCGGAGAACTAAACAAAAGAAATAAATTCAACCTTCACTCACTCGATGCTAACAGAGCAAAGCTCAAGCTCTCCACGCTGACAGGGAAAGAGCAACATCTCTCGTTCCTGCCCTCAAACACCGTCGACACATCAAAGGCAACAAAAGAGAGTTCAAATTACTGCCGTCCTCCCAGCCAATCAAAAGAGCCGCAGGGCTAAATGGATTTTTGCAGTGATGACATCACCGAGCAGGTTCCTCTTGTACCGCCCTCAGGCAAAACTCTACCTCTGCTCTCGTTCTGGCACTTTCTCTCTTTACCTCGTTCATGCTTGGGTTAATGGCTATTTAAATATACTTTACCTGCTGTGACTCAGCACAAGGTTCACATTGTAGTCCCTGACAAATAAACATTCAATACACACAGAGATTGTATAAACAGATTAAATGTTTTGTCAACACTTTGATCGAAAGTGAAAATTTACTATATATTATTTTGAGGTAAACTTTCCTTCAGCAGTGCGTACGGGTGCGTGTGTGTGTGTTTGGGCAGGTGTGCAGGTGAATACGGTAACACTATCAGGAAAGGAATACATGCTTCCTATTGCACACCTGTTTCAATCCTACACCTTACATCTGTGTGTCACCATCACCATAGAAACATACGAACCTAAACCTCAGGACAGACCAGGAGGGTTGCGATCACATCCATTGGTTTACCAGGTGCAGGACAAAACATCCTATTCAAATTAATCAAATACTAGTCTTACATTTGCAAGAAATTATATCTAACATTCTACTATTCATAGGTTTGTGTACTGGTCAGGACGTTTCAGGTCTGGCTACATCAGACTACGTTTACATTATTCAGTCCAAACGCAGAGTTTTTTTGTGATTGTTGTGGGCAAAAATTCTTGATCTTGCGGCACATTTTCTTGATAAAAATTTGCAAAAACTGTTTGCAGCTTTTCAATGATGTTTACGTCACATAATCACGTCACTTCATAATGTTCCCATGGCAACAAGGGACATGGCTGCGCTTGTGTGAAGTAAGTTGTGTGAAAGCATCCTTTAGAAATGTTGGCCCATATTGATAGGATAGCATCTTGCAATTGATGGAGATTTGTGGGATGCACATCCAAGGTATGAAGCTCCCGTTCCACCAAATCCCAAAGATGCTCTATTGGGTTGAGATCTGGTGACTGTGGGGGCCATTTTAGTACAGTGAACTCATTGTCATGTTCAAGAAACCAATTTGAAACGATTTGAGCTTTGTGACATGGTGCATTATCCTGCTGGAAGTAGCCATCAGAGGATGAGTACATGGTGGTCATAAAAGGATGCACATGGTCAGAAACAATGCTCAGGTAGGCCGTGGCATTTAAACAATGCCTAATTGGCACTAAGGGGCCTAAAGTGTGCCAAGAAAACACACCATTACACCATTGCATTAACGAGAAATTGAACAGGTGTTCCTAATAATCATTTAGATGAGTGTATGTGATATTTGCTACAAAAATGCAGGGATTATAAAATCATGCAAGCCCACATATTTTGCGCACGGAAATCTGCAACTTATGCTGTGAAAGTGCGGCGTATTTGAGCGCATTATCACGCTTTTCTGGAGGGACTGATTAGTGCGTTTCCGCCTATTTACGCCGGGAATCACTACTATTTTTCGGCCCCCAAAAACGCTGCAGACCCTTCAGTTTGAAAACTCAGGTGTTGCACTAAAGTGCAGACAAACTTAAAGAGGACATATCATAAAAAGACTTTTTCCATGTTTAAGTGCTATAATAGGCTTTTATCAACCTAAAAAAATTGAAAAAGATCAACCCAGTAACTTAGTTTTGGTAAATCATTCTCCACAAGCATGTGAAAAATTAGGTCATTGAAATTTGGCTCCCCTTGTGATGTCGTAAAAGGGGTTAATACCACGCCACTGCCATTTCGTGCAGAGATCAGCTCATTTGCATTTAAAAGGACACCCCCAAAAACAGCACATTTTTGCAATTTTAACATGCTATTATAAATTGCCTGCGGGGTATTTTGAGTTAAAACTTCACATATGTACTCTGGGGACACCAAAGATTTATTTGACATCTTTAAAAAGTCTTGTAAAATGGCCCCTTTAAACAAATAAATTTGTTTATTTGTCACATACACAGTTATATGCAGGATACTATAAAGGCGAGGGTGCCCACATTCGCACCCTGATTCTGTGTTCTGGATCATTGCGTATCCTTCCCTGATTGGTCGAGCCACTATCATTTGACCGTTACGCTATTGAAAGGTGATAATGACCAGCTGCAATGACCGTATAAACAACAATGCGGAAACTGAACTGCAGACTTTTAGCCGTTCAAATGCTCTTTATAAGCACATTGTATGTTTATTCATAACACAAACACCCAAAACAAGCACATAAATACTATGTGCAACGTTTTTGCCACTAATGAGAACATTTAATTTAACAGCTGGCTTTAAAGTGACAGGGTGTTGTTTTATAGTGAAATTGATTTTATTCCATTTGCACCCTAAATAGTGCCCTAGATTATAAACACTATAGCAACTTGTTTTTAACACGTACGCTATCATTTTATGATGCTTGAAATCAAAACCTCAAACTGTTGCTTTTCAGGATTAAGAGCAATATCACAGCATCAATTTTTTTTTAATACGGTTAGGCCAGTGGTTAAGGTTTTTGCATGCCCTGCCAAAATTTTAACTGGCCCCACCAAAAAAAATTCAATTGTCACATATTTAAAATAACATACAAAAGTCAAATATAATTGTATAAATATACATTTTATTTATTATTTGTTAAGAAAATTGGCAATTTGAAATGTAAACTCTAATTCTGAAATTTCATAAAACTCTCATCAGGGTCAATAGTTTCAGGATTAAAGGGCTGTTCACATTATAACGATAACTGTAACGTTAACTATAACAATAACTATATTAACAGTGTTGGGGTAACACTTTACAAGTAATGTGCATTATGTAATAATATTACTCTTTTTTTAAGTAATGAGTAAAGTAACGCATTACTTTATAAATGTACACATTAATACTTCAGTTACTTTTTAAAAAAAGTAATGCGAGTTACTTTTCAGT
Source organism: Misgurnus anguillicaudatus (assembly GCF_027580225.2). Taxonomy (NCBI): domain Eukaryota; kingdom Metazoa; phylum Chordata; class Actinopteri; order Cypriniformes; family Cobitidae; genus Misgurnus; species Misgurnus anguillicaudatus. The sequence continues at coordinate 32,610,657 of NC_073345.2, forward strand.
TTAATTAATTCAATAAAAAAATAATGTAACGGAATGAAACTGAACGTGGTCACATAGAATTACAAACTTTATGCGTACGCGCCTGAGCAGGAACAGTTTGAGTCAGAAACAGAAATGGCAGGCCAAAGCTTGATATTTTTGCGATGGAAATATACAATTTCTAAATGCAGAACTACTTTTTCAAAGTAAGAAAAAGTAACGCAAAAGTAACGCATCCATGAAAAGTAACAAAGTAATGCAATTAGTTACTTTTTGGGGGAGTAACTTAATATTGCAATGCATTACATTTAAAAGTAACTTTCCCCAACACTGTATATTAGTGTCCACAGCCCCGGACGATAATGATACATTTATGCTAATTCGCTCACGTGTACGGTACTCAGGCAAATCACTTACCTTCAATGGCATTAACTAATATTGCTAATATACTGTAAATATAAAACTTTTGCAATTGTCACTGAATGTGTAATACTGTTCTTGTTGCATTTACAGCGGGTAAACCAGTTGATGTCCTTAACAGTGAATCTAATAGTTTGTGTTAGGGCTGTGCAAAAATTGCCTGCGATTCTCATGCGTGTTTCATCAGTAAAGCCGGTTCCTTGATTAGAAGTAAATCGCCATCAGCTGCTTTCAGATGGAGCGGCATTTACTACACAGAGCCGCAGTCACTGAGAAGCTAAGCAAAATCGCATAGACTATCGGAGTCGATTTTCCTCGATTATGAATGCGTTTTGGCCTAGCTTCTCCGTGAATTACGGCTCTGTGTAGCAAATGTTCAGTCGTCAAGATGAAGGGTTATCAGCGACCCTTTAAAACACCATGCACGCTATGTGCACGCTAGTTGCTTGTTCCAATGAAAAAGGCTCCCGACTTGTCTACTTTACCTGGAAACTGACAGCAAACTGTGCGAAACATTGCATGAGAAGTTATTGTTCGCAACGCTTAAAATGTGTCTCAATGGTAACATTGCATAAGAATACATACAGAAAAACAGCCACAGGCAGAAAATATATTTTCAGACTTGAAGGTCACTCTGTAAACTTTCTGTTTGTTTAATGCACAAGGCCCTCTCTCTCTATCTCTGTCATGTGTATAGTCGTCTGCCAGAGAACATTGAAACGCAATGCAAACAATATTCCTGCCATAATATTACTGTTCCATCTCCGTGTGTTTATACAAACAAACCAATGATGTCTTCTAACATCCTAAACAGCCCATAAACCAGTTCAATGTTCATCTGTGACGCGTATGATGAGTTTCAGGTGTGTTGTCCAGGGTTGTGTCTGAAATGCAAGTGCTCGATGCCCAGTCAGTCGATGACTTGGCTATTTTATTTCCATATGAAACTGGTTAAATATGGGCCTGTAAAACACTGTAGAGATCAAGCCAATGTTTAATCACTAGTACAATGCTTCTTCGTAGAAAGCATACAAAAATGCACGTATAAATGCATTTACTGCTTTCAATCACCTTCATCAGACTGTGTTTTTATTGTTTTAGATCACCAATAAACCACTCGCAGCATTTCGGCCGCAGCCAACCTCACCCACCAAATTACGTCTTAAACCCCATGCTCCTCTGCAGCCACACGCAGGCTATGACACAGATACAATTGTATAAATCAATAATGAGTTAAATAATTAAATCATTTACTTCATTCTAGCCTGAAGCTCAATGCCTGATAGGTTAGATAACATACACATACCTGAAAGCATGCACATGCAACACTCTGGGCCTGTCAGACAGCATTTTTCATATAGCGAATAAAATGTGTTCGAAATAGGGATGGGCCAGAATGGTTAACTAGTCAATTAGTGAGATTAGATGAGAGACTAATATATGAATCTTTTATTTTAAAAGATTTAGTTTTTAAATGTTAAAGCCTGCCAATAAGTAGTGACATTTGCTTTTGTAAAATATACAATCGCTGTCAGGCTTCAAACTGTGCACAGCAAATTTTATATTGCATTTCACAATGTGCTTGACCTTCCATTTACAGTGTGACAAATGAACCGGAAATACAGTAACATCAGCATCTCCCTCCTGACTCATTATTTATTCAGATTGCGAAGAAAATTGATAAAAAATTTGAAATAACTTCCTAAAGTAGCATGCATAATGTTGCTTAAAAATAAAATGTATTGTGTTCAGTTATAAAGTTGTTTTTTGTATATGCAGAAATTTGAAAACAACACATTTTAGTGTTATGGCTACATTGTGAAACCGTGATTTTTTTTGCTTATGATTATCATACCGGCAAAATCTCATACCAGCTCATGCCTAGTCTATATTGGTATGGTCTGATATGACCAGGGATGGGCAGTATTTCAGATACATGTATATCAGGGGTGACCAACCCTGTTCCTGGAGATCTACCCTCCTGCATATTTTAGTTCCAACCCAACTTCAACACACCTGATCTAATTTTTAGGTAGCCCTGAAATGCTTGATTGGCAGGTTCAGGCAATCCCTCCAGAAAAGTGCGATTATGCGATCGCATGATTCAACGCATAATCAGCCAAAGTCCGCATATTTATGCGGGGGGGTACATTTTTTTTAATACGCCGCACTTTCACAGCATAAATTGCAGATTTCTGTGCGCAACATATGCGGGGCGTGCATGATTTCATAATCCTTGCATTTTAGTAGCAAAAATCACTTACATTCTAGCAGAAAGTTGAAAAATGTTGCATTTATTTCACACAAGCGCAGCCATGTTCCCTGTTGCCATGGGAACGTTATGAAGTGACGTGATTATGTGATGTAAACCTCATTGAAAAGCTGCAAACAATTTTTGTAAGTTCACGCAGTTTTTGCAAGTTCCCGCAATGTCATTGCATAAAATTGCATAAATATCCTGCACATTCCATCACATTTTTTAAGAAAGATCAGGTAAGTTACTCAAAAAAAAAGTTATTAATTAGTAGTTACTAATTACATCTTCAAACATGTAATTAGATTACTTTACAAATTACTCTCTACAAAAAGTATTTAATTACTTATTACTAATTTCTTTCTAAATCCTATTAGGGTGATTCTCACGAAACCATTGAAACACCACGGCACTAATGATTTTGGCTTTAAAATGTGTAATATAGTAACATTAAAAAGCATCAGAATTAACACAATACTGTGTTCTACCTTGCAAAATGTGTGATTTCAACATAAGAATTTATAATTGTAAATTTTATCTCATTTTCTGCTGAAATTCTCATGATCGCAATGTGTCCGGCTGTGTTGGAACATGCGTTATGTTGTAATTTAATCAAATTAACACAAAAATATTAAGAAAAAAATAAATGGATGTTTTGCTAGACTACTTTAGATGACAGAAAAAATATTTACTGAATATTCATATATAATAATAATGAAGAAAAATTAGGAAAATGATGTGTCCATGCCTGATGTTCTCATCCTCCGCAACACTTTTTGAGAACAGTTAGAGCACACATACAGAATTTTAATAAAGTTTGATTTTGAGTGACTAAGCACATGGACCAGTTACTTCAAGATGGCTACCAGGTAAGATCATTTTTTTACAGTTAATTTGAAATATTGTCTTGTCAGAATGCTTACACAACATTTTGATTATCATTACCGCAACAAATGCTTATTAAATGTTAATTTAATTAATAGAAGCATAATACTTTCATTTTAAATGCATGTGCAGAATCTCCAAATTATGTTCTTTCATGTCATTTTGATGTCAGTGTTGATGTTTTCTGACTGTTGTGGTAATGAGATTTTTTAGGACTAATTTTTAAATTATGTTACAAAAAGTGTTAAATGATAAGTAAAAGTTTTTAAATTAATGTTCCCATTTACTCCAGACTTTGTTTTTCAATGTCTGGTGGGAAAAAAGTAAATTTAAGCAATTTTTACATTTTCATGCTTGACATTTTTAAAACCAAGTTTTCGTGAGAATCACCCATTAGTACATGATACAAGAATAGGCTTGAAATGGCTCGAAAAAATGATATATAAAAGTACATAAATTATTCTGGTCCCACTTTAGGGTCCAATTCTCTCTATTAACTAACTTTTAACTAGTTTTGCCTCATTATACTCCAACTACTGCTTATTAATAAAAAAGTTGTTGTTAATTTTAAGTATTGGTAGAAATGGGGAGGGTTAAGGATGTAGAATAAGGTTTTGCAGAATCAGACATTAATATGTGCTATTAAGTATTAATAAACAGCCAACATCTCATTAATATTAATGCTAATAATCAACCAGTTTATAGTGAGAATTGTAAACTTAAACCATGTTAAATCCACTATTGTATTATAGCAGGGGTCTTCAACGTTTTTTGGGTCGGGGACCCCTTAGATGAGAGAGGCATGGAGCAGGGACCCCCTAATACTAAATGTGTAAAACAGAGATATTTAAGTAAGCAGAAAGGTACGAGAGGCTGCCTTTTCGTATTAGGCACAACGCAAAGTGGAGTAAAGTACAACTGATGACCAATCAGAATCAAGGACTGGAACTGTTTTATAAATAGAAACAAACCATATTGTCACACAGCCATATTAACATACATTATTTTTTGTTAAAATAGATTTTGTTTTTATATTAATATAATAATATTAATAATAATAATAAAATAATATTATTTTAAGGTATTTGCAGTGTAATAAATTTTCATTTTATTGTGAATTGGACAAAGGCTTTCAGTTTATAAAGATGACTGATCATGGTAAATGGCACAAAGACTCTCTATTCTGGTGGGGATAGAGGTGGTACTACTTTATAATTTTGAGGTCTGTTGCCTTGCTCGTGTATCATCATTGTCACGAGTTTGAGTAACGCAGGGTTTATTTTCTGCATAGCTTCATATCAGACTCAGGAGAACATGAAACGAGTCCGAGCGCATCTCTTTGGGGCAACTTTTTGAAAGGCGGATTTCAACCTGACTATTAATCTTGCACAAAGCACCATCACGGCGCGCGTTTCATTCATTTTTAAAATCGAGCGATAGTTTTGTCACAGTTTAAAATGTAATTTGCCTGTTGAATTAGCGCTTTAAATCTGAACCGCGTGAAACAGCCGTCCAAGTTCAGAAATATAGATGGGACAACATGTCGCAATGATTCTAAAATGACATTCTGAAAGAAAGACACACATAAGATTTACCTGTTTTTTGATGACTTTCTGTCGCTACTGCTGCTTCCTGAGTGGACATTTATAATCCAGATATTTTATTTTGGTCCGCTGGCTAAACTGAACGCGCGCCTTCAAACCTATGCGGCCACGCACGTGCACAATTTAAAGGGGACATGTAACGTTTTGTACATATATCTTACGTTTTTAACCAAAAAATAGTTAAACATAATTTGGCGGACCCCCTGCAGTTCCGTCACGGACCCCCTGGGGGCCGCGGACCCCCGGTTGAAGACCCATGTATTATAGTATTTAGTTACATCAGAAGTAACTGTAATTAGATTACAAAAAAATAAGAGTAATCCCTTACTTTACTTTTTCAAGGGAAAAGTAATTAAGTTACAGTAACTAATTACTTAGTAACTAGTTACACCCAACACTGCGCAAGATCAAGAATTTTTGCCCGCGACAATCACAAAAAAACTCAGGTGTTGTTCAAGTGTGTTTGATCGGGGTTGGAGCTAAACTCTGCAGGACAATAGATCTCCAGGAACAGGGTTGGTCACCACTGATGTATATACTACTAAAATACTATTTTATATTTTAAATGCTTTTGTTTACATTTTTATGTAATTTGTATTTATGTATTTTTAATACATTTAAGATTAATATTTTTGTATTTTCAAAATACATAAAATCCTTTTTTTATTTGTATTTAAATACATTTTTTACACCGTATTTTGTATTTTTATTGTAACATTTTTTCAAAGAGTATTTTGTTTTTTTTCCATATATATATGTCCATCTCTGGATATCTTCCTTGCAACAGAAGCTCTTTGAGAAATATAGTATACTGAGGTCAGATGTAAGCTTTCCAACCAGCTGTATATTTTCAAACAGGAAGAAAAACCCTTTCTTTGAATTTAATTTTTATCATACTCCGTTTTAAGTAAGGTGATCTCACATGAGAGTTTGACTTGCATGTTAACATTTATTCCACTGTGTAGAAAGAAATATTGATTGAATATTGCAATTTATTACAGACATACACAAATTGTTTTTTTGGTCAATATCGTCCAGTCCTAATTGTTATCTTAGCAAATCTGAAGATTGTGATATGAAAGATTTTTATCAAATCTTTCCCAGGCCAAATGATCTGAGCTTTGCTCTCCACATCCATTATTCATCATCACTGTATATTTCTGCTGTGTGTCAACAAATGTCCCGTTTGCGTCTGTGTTTTATACTCCTGATGACTTTTAACAGAAACATATGAGAAACATTTGAGTCTTATATCATTTTAAATAGTCTCCAAAGCTATGAAAGAGCCACCATCAAAACATCTAAAAAAACCTTGTTTGCATCCACTTGCATACACAAACAAAATGCACATTCGCCTCAAATTGTTATATCTGGTATTGTGATGATTCAGCATGTACGAATGTGTTTTACATACCTGTCTGAGTCAATATGTGCCTCATCTAATGAGTTCCTCATTTAAACTGGACTGAGATCAGTCTGACCACAGGGGTCTGATCTCTTCACTCACGTGAGCTCGAGCGAGCTGATCTGATCAACACTAGTATTGAAGTCCTTCAAAGTTGTTAATCTGAGAAGATTCGGACATGTCCTACACTGACTAAAAGATTTGGACCCAACCGAATCGAATTTCCCTCTCTTCTGAACCTCATAGCAGTCACACATTACTTCAACTTCTTCAGATCTGTACCCTCAGTAAACCCTC
>NC_073345.2:35920000-35925000 GCF_027580225.2 Misgurnus anguillicaudatus
GCCATGAATTGATTATTTATGGTGACAGTTAATGAACTATCTGTGAGCCAACTGGCACATCAGCACTCCTTCAACTGCTGGACGGATTTCTTGGCTGTGGAATACACACACATATAGACACGCGGCGTTCCTATCTGTCCATAATCATTCGATTACAGCCACCGAATCACAGCATCTTCTTGTATGTAGTCTCTCTCTCTCTTTTCCAAGGTTACTCTTCTACTGGCTGCCTGGAGTCTCACTTAAACCTTTCCAGATTCCCTCAATCTTTCCTGGTAATCCTCCCAAATTGATTTGGCACATAGTTGCGCGATCAGTCCGCTGGGGTTCGGTGAGGGTTTTAGCTGCCGTGAGAGCCGATACGCCATCAGATATGGTGCGACCAGACGCCGGCCGTTGATTATGTTAATGTCTGGATGGAAGGTTTTAGGAATGTCGGAATTATCCAGCACAGTGGATCTCAATGGAACGGAACATTCTATTTGGCTCCCGCCGCAGATTCGACGTTCACTGCTATTTTCTGCTTTCTCGGGCCCAACAAGTCGCATCCCGGCCAATCGGTGCGCTCCTTCGCTTCGATTTTGGTCACGTGACCGATGTGCCGGGTCCGGAGCGTATCCCGACCAATCGGATTCTCACGCGTTTCATGAAAGGACCTTTAGAGAATCACCATGGAGATGAGTTTGGATGGCAGCCATCTTCTGCCGCCCATTTTCTCATTGATCACTTTCTGTGGGTCAACATGTCACAAACACGCAACAAATGACGCCTTGTCGGTCTGAAAATGCCACGTGCAACTGCAGTTCATATTTTTCCTGTTGATTCTGTGAATTTGATCTGAGATTTTATTTATATCCTCACATTATTTCATGTGTGTTGAGTTTGTTTGGTTGTGTATGTGTGTGTGTGATGAGTAAAGCCAGCGCTGGTGCAGTGAAGCATCTGGCAGTAATTTGGTTAAATTAGAAGCGCTGTGGTCACTTGCCAAAAGCTTTATACCTTGAAAGGGTTCAGAAATAATAAAAGGCCTCTAGTTAAAATCCATCACCTGTGGAAGCGTGTGTACGCTCAACCTGCACCTTTATTATACCTCATTAATTGTTTTGGGATTATTTTCTGTAGTAATAGTCTGTCCCTTTTAACCCAATGCAAAATTAACTTTAAATGACCTAAATTACCAGAACCCTCATGAAAGGAAACCTTGGAATGTTTCCGTTTTCCACTTTAAAGTTTCTTCCCATTTACATGCTGTGATTTTTTTGCCTGATTTTCAATTTCGTTTTCTCTCTGGTCGTCATAATCTGCCTCTCTGAAGTTACTGAAGGACGTTTGTTTATATGCATTTGTGTTACTTGACATCTTTGAGTTGTTTGATATGTTTGGAAAAGTAAAAGTGAGAGAAAACTTTATCCAGAAAGAGAGAATGGTTCTTATTATCCATAAGGCCGTGGGGTGGACGTGATCCATTTCTGCATACGTGTCAATTTCGGTTTATTGCTACAGCATATACTTTAATACTCAGCTCACTACATTATAAACAGGTGACTTTTATAGTACTTTTCTGTAAGATTTTAAATTAAAGAAAATTGTATTGTGCTGTTAGTAGTATACAGTAGGCCTAACTGTACTGTACATTAGATGCACGGCAAAAAATGACTTTCTTACTTTGTATTTTTGTCTTGTTTTCAGTACAAATATCCAAAAATTCTCAAATCAAGATGCATTGAACAAAATGATGAGCAAAATTATCTAAGAAAATAAGTCTAGTTTTTAGACAAAAATATTCAAATTTAAGTGAATTTATGCATAAAACAACCAAAAAAATCTGCAAAAAAACTTTTTTAAACACTTAATTCAAGAAAAATTCAAGGAGAATGTTCTAACTTCATTAGCAGATTTTTTTTAAGCACAAAATCACTTACATTTTATATATATATTTATATTTTTTGATATTTGTACTAAAAATTTGCCAAAAATACTGAGTAAAAAAATATTTTTTTTGCAGTGTAAGGTGATTGACAGTTTGACTAGTTTGAATAAACATTGCCGGTCTTTATGATTATTATGGAAACATTTCTTCATATATTCACCTTTCAATAATCTGTGTTGTACGATACAAACCACTGGTGATAACTGTTAAGATTTTAGGATTGTCAAACATGAAACATAAATTGATTTGTAAAAGTTGAGACGTGTAACAAAAGATGACGTCTGCAGGAGTTTTGAGGTTTCTGTGTGAGGTTAGAGTTTCTTGTGAGATGTTTGAGATAAGAATCTTTTCATCTGTTTTAACTGAACAGATACACAACTGTGTGTGCACGTGCATGCGTGTGTGTGTGTGTGTGTGTGTGTGTGTGTGTGTGTGTGTGTGTGTGTGCGCGTGTGTGTGTTTGTGTGAAATCCTTTAGGAAACATCTATTGTGTTGAGCTCCACTAGAGGGCTCCAGCAGAAGTACTGCGGTAAAATCAGAGTAAATCAAACAGAGTAAATCTGTTAGAGAACAAAGACAAGAATGAGTTCAGAGAGAAACATCTCAGTGCTTAACACATAATCCTGTTGCTGAACCGAAACACACAGACACACACACACACACACACACAGCTCATGGCTTAAAGCTGCTGAAAACTTGTGTGTGTGTTTGTGCGATTGTGTCTATAAAGGGGCTGTTACCTGGTAATAAATGTGTTTTAGGTGATCAGATCACAAGTGGACAAGAGAGACACATTCACGTTTAATCCGCCTTTCCACTTTACAAGACAACTGGAAGTCATTCATTCCCTATAGAGAGTTGGAATGGGGCTGCGTGAGGTGACGACCATTTGCGGATGTGTAATTTTCGGATGAGTTTTGAGCGTTGAATCCGTTCAAATTGTAAACTTGTGCGACTAAACTGCATGCGATACTCTGATCAGAAGTGATGTCTTTCAGTGTATTACAATCAAACACTGTGTGTGAGGTGAAAATTATTAATCCTTTTTGTTTAGTAACAGTAACACTTAATCCTTTAAAAATTATGAATTACTGGTACGTAATAAATTATTAATTTAATATTTCTTATCTATATGCATAGATTTTTTATCCAGTTGAATTCCTTTATTTATTTCACTATAGTAAATACTAGAATGAAGCCTCTTGCACTGAATGAGCTTTTATTCCATGTTGGCGCGGATTTATGATTAAACTGAAACTTCATTATGACTGCCACTAGGGGGCGAATTCCGACTGTCGTGTCCAAATGTCACATACAGTGGAAAGGCAGCGTTTGTCCACTTTCGACCACTTCTGTCCTGAATACTGAGGTGATGGTCTGTCTGTGAGTGAGTCCCTGTGCTTTCCTTTAAACCCGAGTGGGATAAATGACGGGTTTGAATTGACCCACACTAATATTATGTCAGAGTCCGCTGCTTGTGTTGTTAGTAAACATGCTGCACAATGTTTTATATTTGTATAGTTTAGAGCAATTGATGAAATAAGCTCACACAACTTTCACACGCTTGCAAAATGAAAGAGGCGGAGAGCAGCCAATTCAGCTTTAACAATAAAAGCCTAAAGATTGTGCTGTACACTGTGTGTTTGCGCTAGAAGTCAGAAACGATGGAAAAACATTGTGTTTGTACATCCCATTAGATCAAGAGGTGGAGTGTAGGCAGTGTTTTCTGGCTGTTGGAACACATTCAACCACATGAGCATCTACACCACTAATGCAATCCGGTCAAATGTGTTTTCAACTGCCTCTGATTGTGGTCGAAAGTGGACGAGCTCAAAACGTTTTACACCCCGTTTACCCTGTCAACGCAAAATGCATCTTAATACCAGGTGTAAACAGACGTCTCTTTTGTAACTATGACAACACACGGCAAGACCATGTTAAGCTGTCAGTCAAATCAGAGATGGCCACACATGCATGTCGCTGACCTCAGGCCTGTATGTGACCCACAGTTGCGGTTTCCTTTACTTTAGGAACCCTACTAAACAATAAACATCCGTCTGTATTCCTCCTCTCTGAGCTCACGCTGTAGTAAATTAAATGAGAAGCTCAGATGCAAAAATCTGCTAAACGCCATCTGTGTCAAAAATAAGATCATGATATTGACTGGGACGTATTATATAAAATACCTTCACTTTAAATGTACTTAATCCTGGAGTTGTGACATTCAAAAATATTGCTTTGTTATCAGAATCCCTAAATGCCATGAATTATGAATTAGATGACTGATGACGTGCAAAATGACCGTTGATCACATCTATACTTGTGTCCCCTGTAAGTACTTGGACCTGAATACAACCCACTGTGTCACATAACAGGTGCTTCATTTTCACACTTTGAGTCTGTTTACACTTGGTATTAAGATGTGTTTTCATCGATCGGATCACAAGTGGACGAGAGAGACACATCACATTTACACCTGGTATTTAAATCCGTCTCTTTTGTCCACTTTCGACCGCTTCTGTGCTGAATACTGTGAGGGGGTGGTCTGTGAGACGGTGGGCGAGTCTCTCTGCTGTCATTCAAACCCGATCGGGAGTAATTATGAGTTTATATGGACGCGAAACTAATATTATGTCGGAGTGCACTGCTTGTTTAGCAAGTAAACATACTGCGCAGTGTTTTGTACATGTTTATATTAGAGGTTTCTCTGAATTTTCAGCGCAATTGATGAAATAGGATCGCGCAACTTTCACACGCTCGCAAAATGAAACTACGGAGATCAGCCGCTTTAGTTTTAATAATGAAAGGCTAAAAATAGCACTTTTCACCATGTGTTCGCGCCAGAAGTCAGAAAAGATGTAAAACAGTGTGTTCAGTATCTCAGATTAGATAAATGAACGGAGAGAAGGCGGTCGCATTTGGCTGTTCAAACACATTCAACCACATATGCGTTCCGCAACTCCAAAGCGATCCGATCGAAAGTGGTTTCGACTAACTCTGGATGTGGTTGAAAGTGGTTGAAAGTGGACGCGTTCAAAACGTTTTAAACACCGTTTACACCTGGCATTA